>NC_048310.1:23635548-23778048 GCF_013100865.1 Trachemys scripta elegans | reverse complement strand
TTGGGTCTATCCCGAGATCTTGTGTGCTCTATAGGTGTGCTCTATGCTGCTCTATAGGTGAAAGTCTTGGCTTTCCTCTGAGCCTCTTTTATCTCTGAGAGCCTTCCACAATTTATTTTTTCCAGCTGCCTTGAAGACTCTTCAAGAGTTAAGACTCTTTTACCACCTTTTATTATTTTACATTTTTACCCAGTGATTTGTCAGTCAAAATGAGTATATCATTTCTCTCTGCGGCTTCAGTATCCTTATCTCCAATTTTGTTACCTCTTTCCCCACTATTTATCAAACCCTTTTGTCAATAATATATTTGTGTATTTGGGGAGGGGTGAGGGCTTCTGTCCTCTTTGTTGAGCCTTGAAGATATCTGTTCTTCTGTTTTCTGATGGTTCCAGAGCACTGCACTCACTCTAGCAGATGAGGGCTAGCGACCTCTCTCTCTCACTCTCTCTCTCTCTCTCTTTCTCTCTCTGGAACCTCATTTTGTTGCAACAGAATGAAATGAAGGAGCGGATGTGTTTTCTCTGCAGTTGTCCTAGTCCCTACTGACCTGGAAGTGAAGAAATGAGCTGGCAGACCAAACTATGATCCTCTTATGTATTGCATTTAAACCATGAAGATAGCATAGGAGCTACTTATTAAGTCTTTCAAATCCAGAGTCATTTTTCTTGTTTCCAATGTCAGATACACTGTTAACTTTTTCCAAATCTGCAACTACATTTGAGTCATATCCTGTCCCTATGCACTTAACATTTACATAGAAGCCATTTTTCTTTTCTTATTTCTCTGTCCTGTTCTAAAACTCACTACTTTATAAAGAAAACAGAGTGCTGGTCCTGGGCAGCTGCTACACAGCTGCTATCCACATTAAACGATAACATGGCAAACTTTGAAGAATAGCGTTCACAGAAGATTGGTCTACATAATGGAGAGGGAGGTTGTTTGCATCTGCACCTTCTCTACAGACCTCCAAAGTACTAATAAATTCAGTGCAAGTTTAGAAGTAGAGAGCAGCAAGTGCAAATTCTTATCCCAGGCAGAAAGAGCAGCTGCTGGATACAATAAAAAATCCCATACCACTTCTCAAAAAAGGAAGGGGATATTCCAGTGTTCTGGCCAACATTACCTCCCACTAACAAACATTTTTGATGTCCAAGATCATAATGTATAACACTGGTGAGCATATAATGGTTGCCTTTGGCCTGCCAGTGACAGAAGTACAGAAGGTGCTATATAAAATCAAATTCTCTTTGAAATAGTGTAACATGCTGATTGCTTATCCTGTATTTCTCTTCTTTCTTTCTTTCTTTCTTAAACCTAGTGTAACCCTAGTTACTACCAGTGGGAAGCTTTAGTTGTCTAAACCTCTTAATTTTGTGGAATGGTGCCAGTTCACTAGCCATTCATTCACCTGCTATGCACAAGATTTGCTTAGGAATTTCTCACTTCTGTTAACAACTAGAACTGTACCAAAACTACACTTTTTCTCTCTCTCCCCTTTCTCTCAAGCCCCAGCCTCCTGTAAAACATCTTTGCCTTTCTGTTATCGTTTAATTTCCACATGCACAAATATAGGACTCATTCCCAGTTCTCTTGACTGTAACATATCAACCCTCTCACTAACATCCTTAACCTTTGCCCCTGGAAAACTAATCATCTCTCTCGTTAGCTCAGTCCCTTTTTACAGAGATGGCAGTACACAAAGCATACCAAGACTTCTCTATACTAAGTGTAGAGAACTGACACCTCTCTATACTTGGTTTGTTTCGCAGCTTCCACAGTGAGTTATGTTGTACAATGCCATCTTCTGAATCACCCTGAATTACATCTATTATCTATTACCCATTGGGCACCACTACATCATTTCATCCTTTAATTACACCATCTCACTCTCTTCTTACCTGCTCATACACTTACCTACTATGCCCTCATTGTCATTCTATTTCTCCTGCGCTAAGCTTCCAATGTACTCATCCTGCAATACACACGGCCAGCTCTATCCCTGTTAAACAGCTGGGAGTGCTCATAAAAAGTGTTCCCATGCCTTTTGTACTCAAACAAAAGCAATCTTCAGATTACAACATAGGCTGGAGATAGGTGGGGGTGGCCTTTTGGGTTTAGCTGCCTAAGGGGCTCCTACTAATAAAATCTGCATTGAGATAAGCTATTTGTGTAGAGATGACTTTGGAATTCTGATTTTTGGGTGTGATTTCTCAAAAGTGCCTGACGGTTGTGAGGTGCCCAGTTTACATTGAAAATCAATGGGAGTGGATGCTTAATTCCCTGAGACCCCCTTTGTAAATCCTAGTGGTAATTATTATTTCTGTATATATTTGCTCACTATCTATTTACAATGGGGAAGATGTATTATCTCTCTTGCACACTTACAATAGCATTGTAAGGCGTTTTTTTTTTTATTAACAGTGAAGTTAGATTTTCTAGAATGTTCCTTCTTGTACAACAGCCCAACTGCCAGTCACCAATCGATTAATAGTGGAATGTGTGAGAGTTTTCTAGAAGTCTCTAATTCATGTGATATTGCATTGTAGATAATACTGAGAACAAGTGAAAGCCCTTGTAAACAGCAGACACTATCAAATGAAAGTTAGTTATGGAGAGAGGTAGAGTAATGCAGCAGATTAGTCTGGTTTGTTGGAGAACCGTCTGACGCAGTATTCATATTTCCTACTAGTCATATTTCTGAATAATTTTTCCTTAGACCTTCTCCCCAGCTGAGTGGATTTAGATTCATTGTAGAGACCCACCGATTACTCTGGTTTGAAGGATCAGAAAGAGGTTAATTAGGGGCTGATAAAAAGATCTCTGGGGCAGAGCCATGTCTTTGTATGTATTTGTACCATGATGCCCCTCAGCCTATTGGGACTTTTGGACACAACTGCAATACAATAGTAAATAATAGCTAAAAAATAAAAATAGAGAGAAAAGTGATTGAAGCTAAATTTTAACATCCTTAATTTTTAGTAGCTAATCATTTCCCCAGTAGCTGGAGCAATTTGAGAGTCGCAAAAGTGCTATTTATTTATTTATTTATTTATTTATTTATTTTACTTTACTTTACTGCACAGCCCTTCAGCAGGGACATTTTTTTCCTCCAGATTCACAGAAATACAATCCTGGTCTTAGCATGATTCTTGCTGATTTCTTTATAGCATCTAAGCCATTATATAAAATACAAATGTTTATGACCCTTCTGGTTGTTAAGAGCACTGGAAACGTAAAGGGGTGTGTGTGGTTTTTTTTGCTGAATCTGCAGCCAAAGTGTCTGAAGCAAAAGCACCTAGAAAGGGGGACACTTTCCCCATCTTCCTCGACAGTGACCCTATTATGTGTATGGAGTGGATATAACTGACTAATCTGATTCCCAAATTCAGATGATGATTTGCCAGGCATTAGAGGGGACTGGGATCAGGGCCGGCTCTAGGTTTTTTGCCGCCCCAAGCAAAAAAATTTTTGGCTGCCCCCCGCCCCAGCCCTGGGCTCCTCGCCACACTCCCCTGCTGTCTCAGCCCCACACACCTGACCTAGAGGAACTCTTTAAATACAAGCTCATGGAGGTTCTGCACACCTATAAGGGATTAACAGAGTACAATCTGGCTCAAGGTTGTGAAAAGTTTTAATTTTTTGTCTCTGCCCCAGCAAGGCCTTGAACAGCAGAAGAGGCAAATGGTAGAAGAGAAGATAAAAGTATTAGCAGGGAAAACTGAATTTTTTTGTGCTGCATTTAAATAGTCTCTGACAATATGCATAAAAACACTCTTACAATATCTGTGTACATGCTTCTGTATTCCCATTCGTATGGATTTGTAAAAAGGAAATAAAAACTGTGTAATGAGTGCAGGGCTGGAAAATGGCCTGCCACATACTGACACAAACCCAATATTTCCAATCTTAAAAACAGAATTTGGCCACAGTGTCTGTCCATTGGTTACCAAAATAAACGTCTCCTTTCTTATTCTAATTAACAGTAACTTTTCTTGCTCCCTTTTCTGAAAGAATGTGCCAAATGGCAATTTTGCCACTTCTTTGCTATCCTGCAAGTACCAACTGATTTACCAACTGATTTTCCTCCTCCTCCCATATTCTTCCAGGGTGCAAAAGAACTTTTTTTCCTGTCTGGCCCTGATGCAAAATTCTCTGTAGATGAATACTCCAACAATTCACAAACCTAAATTGATCCACTTGGCCAATGAACTATCATTTCCTTGGCCCTGTATGGAAGAAATGTAAGCCTTATTGCTGACTATGCATAGTACACCTTATTCGTTCCAAATGGGTGTAATGTCTTTCGGCCTGCTGTTGATAGAAGCAGGCTGATTTCTGAGCCAAGCATGGGAAATGAAATCTTACTACAGTATGCTTATAGTCTTTACCATTTCTGATGCCATACATGATGTTTCAGACTGACTTCTCGCTGCTTTGTTGTGATTCAGATCAAAATGCTGGTGGATTGTGTCCACCAGCAATTGCTCTCCTTTTCTCTCTGTCTTTGAAACAGATGAACTCATTCACTGTGATGATAGGAGCTCTTCAGTAAGTCTACAAGATCACATGCCCTCCCCTACTTTCCAAGGTGTGCAGTTATTGGCAAAAAATGCAGCGTCTGTCATGGCTTATTACTTAAATACAAACTTTTGCCTATTCCTTTCCTTCTTTTTCTAAGGGGATTCTATTAGGATACAGGAAAGAAAATAAAAGTGGTATTTTCTACAGGAAATGGCCCTCAGGAGTATATCTCTGCTAATAATTACAGAACTGGCTTTATTTTCTTCAATGCAGTGGCTCATTTTTGGATCCACATCAAGAGCAGCATATGCTCTCCAAACTAAAATATGGGCCTATCTGATTTTTGACAAAAAAATATATAATTGATCACGTCATACCTTGTCCCCTCCCCCCTTCTCTTCCCCCCTTTTGTTATTAAGTCTATAATGTTGTACACTTCCTATTATGAAAGAAATACAAATTAATCTAAATATAAAATAGAACGAATTTACCTTACAGCAAAGCGGATAAGGGAAAAAACAGCTAGTTTTTAACTCTGTCAGGTGACAGCCTCCTCATTTATTATCATTTTAACAAATTCAGTTGCAAAATGTGTATTATTTCAGAACTGTACAAGATGTAATGACTCTACAAAACATATTGAATTTGTCAAATATTAAAAAAACTTGTAGACTTGAAAATGAATCACTGAGAATGATCCTTATGACCTCACATTTATTTGTGCCATTTCTACACCATGGCTGTTCAAAATCTAAGGTCATTTTGATGAGTTAATCCTAAAAGTTCTATTAGTTTGGTATTTATAATATCTATAAATTATTTAAATGCAGGATGGTTTGAGAATTGGCCTGCTAAACCCAGGGTTGTGAGTTCAAACTTTGAGGGGGCCACTTAGGGATCTGGGGCAAAAAATCAGTACTTGGTCTTGCTAGTGAAGGCCAGGGGCTGGACTCGATGACCTTTCGGGGTCCCTTCCAGCTGTATGAGATAGGTATATCTTCATATATTATTATTATATTATGTGTGAAAGAGAACCAAAAAGAAGGAGTTGGTGCTAAATACAGAAGAGATTTTTGTCCCCTCAGATCCAGCAAATACTAATGACCCAAAAAGAAATCTGGCTAAAAATATTTAATTAAGTCTTAAATTGGATGTTTTTAAATTAAAATATGAGAGGGGTAGCCGTGTTAGTCTGTATCCACAAAAACAATGAGGAGTCCGGTGGCACCTTAAAGACTAACAGATTTATTTGGGCATTAGCTTTCGTGGGTAACCCCCCCACACTTCTTCAGTGTTGCATCTGAAGAAGTGTTTTTTTTACCCACAAAAGCTTATGCCCAAATAAATCTTTAGTCTTTATAGTGTCACGGGACTCCTCATTATTTTTGTAAATTAAGATAATTACTTTAAACCTTCACCTCTGTTTCCCCACAAATGATATATATTGGGTGAATGGTATGTGCTAAAAGTAAATGGTACTAAACTATTGCATAAAAGTACATTTTCAAGTACAGTATTTCAATGGCTAGCAACATATTTTTGAAAAATGCTTGAAGATATAATATAGTGTTTTAGAAAATACAATGACAAAATTGAGCTATGGTGCAGAATGATATACAGTGTGTAAGCATATTAAAATATAAGGTAGTGGAGAGCCACAAGACTCTTCCTTAATATAATCAAAGAATTTTCTGTGCGAAAGGTTAGGGGTTGGCCATTTCCAAGATCCAGATTCCACTCTTGTTCTCCTTATGCAGCCACATGTGCATGCAAATAACACAATGTGGTATGGAAATACTCTTTTTGAGCCTTTTTGCTACTGCTTTAAATAGGGTTGGAAATGGTTCAAAGAATGCATGTAAACTCTTTCTGCATCTCTCTTGCATTTCTCTACAACACCATTTCTGTGCCTTATAGGATAATCCCTGTTACACATATGTATGCTTTCCCTTAAGATTGTACTACAGATGCAGACAATTCTTTCCCACAGATATACCCTCTAATGAAAAAGCCTTCTCTGAGCTTGACTGATAAAAGCCATAAACTTGTTGCTGGTCACGTGTTAGCTAGGAAAATATGACCCCTAGGACGTTTCCAAAAATCAGTTTAAACCTACAGTGATCTGGAGAATAAAAGCAATTTATGCAAATCAAAGCACCTAAGGGAACTTTTCATGTATGTATACATCTTCCTCCACCTCCCCAAATATTTGAACTGAATTGGGAAAAAAACATATATGTATCGTTTTCATTTTAAACCAATAGCTACATTATTTTCCTTTTTGTTTCTTTGTGTAAATTGTACTGTTGACATAAGCAACAAAACCAACTTTTGGACCTGAGCAGCCCATAGCTAAGGGCTTCACACATACACCCTCCACTCACACATCTAGCCCCATACAGTCCCCTATTTAGAAGTGAGGTTTGCTGCCCTTTCAGATCCTGACCCATCTCCTCTTACAGCCAATGGAAAGGCTCCCATGGATTTCAGTGAAAGTTGTAGCAGGGCCCTTGGTAAATGGTGAAAAGTACACAGAATGAAAGTACCTAAGACTTAGATTCATTAGGGTGGGTTTGCCCCAAACCTTAGACCACCCTCCTAGATAACCTCCTGCCACCTTGGTGCACATAGAAGGATGACAATGATTCATATAAATCCTAGAAGAAAAAAAATCTACCATGGAATTATACAGTGACACCTTATTTGTGTAGAGGGATGGAAAGGAAGTCAGATTAATGGGAGCGTGAGTGAGAAAGCCACAACAGAGGAATGGGCTCATCTTAAAGGAGTGCAAAAAATTCCATAACTAGACAAGCACATAGGGGAGAATCAATATATTTGCCAAAAAAGATACCTGCATACATAGATGTCCTAAATATTTCCGTGAAGAAGAGGATGCACTGCAGTTAGTCACGTAAATAAACTTTATTCAATAGATTCTGTTTAGAGACTGGTTACATAATATATCATTTTAACAGTTTCTGGACCAGTTTAGCTACTCATTAAAGTCACTGCTCCCACCAGAGTGAGCACAGTAAAACTTCCCATTCACTTTGTAGTCTCTTCCGCCATTTTCCCTCCACAACGCTGGAAAAATGTTCACTGTGAATGCACTCCTCCAGCAGCCACCTCCTCTCCTCTCTTTCTCATAATGTCTTTCCCTGCCCTTCCTGTACATCTGTGTCTTTGCCCCTCCAGAGGGTGCCCTTTTTCTGTGTTGGCAGCCCTTGCAGTGATGTAGTTGCACTGCCTTTCATTTCAGTCTCACTCTATCCTCCTTCCTGCTGTTGGGAACCCATGTTGCTTTGGCAGAAAAAAAATTCCGTAGTTCATCAATCCAAAATCCATGATGATGCACTTGCCTGACTGTGGGGGGTTTGGCTCAAGGTGATTTTGAATATGAGCCTGATTATTACTTTCTTTTGACAGAATAAAAGAACAGCAAGACTTTATGTCCAATATAGATTTCACAAAGTATTTTGACAAAGAGCCAGGCTTTATTATTTGGCAGTGCACAGGAATGACTTGATTCATGGGGATATGTGGGGTTGTGCTGCCCCATGCTGATACATCTGATGCTCAAAAAGCCGCTGGTGCTAGTGCGCACACGTTTGGGAGTGGGACATGGAAGACGCTCTAGAGCTTTGTATGGCACGGTGAATATGTCCCCTTCTACCATTAAAGCAAAGCTACTATTGCAAGGGAGCACTGAATGCTGCCACCAGCACTAGGATCATTCAGTGTGTACCGAACAAACATGGAGGTGCTTCAGGAGAAGTGTTGAGGCCCCAGTGTAATTCAGACAGTGCAGCTGCAGAATTAGAGTAGGTAGTAAAGAACTAGCAAGTTTTCTCTCACACAAAGGTGCTTTTTATTGCAGTGTGGGCCACCTCATGAGAGAGGGAAGCTTGTTAACCTTACCACCTCCCAATCATGATCCCTCAGGCAACTACAGCCCTCTGTGCAGCTCAAGAACACTGCAGGGTTTTTGTTTGTTTGTTTGTTTTTGTTTTTTGGAGCTCATTCCCCTTCTCCCAATCTCCCGTCTCCCACTGCCCGGAGCACTCCCTCCTCCCACTCCCCTCAGCTACTTCTCTCTGACTTTTCCCTTTCATCAACCGCTGAGCTGCTCAAAGCCCTCCCCAGGCTCCTAAATCATCTGCCTGTCCAATGTCCCTAAAAACTAGCTCTGTAGCTAATTCTCTCCCTCTTTCTCTGCTCCTCCAGTTCAGCAACTCAGGACTCATGATGATGTACTTGGTTCTGAGGGCTTGCGCCAGGTGCACACATATCCCATTTGGCTACAAGGCAAGCACTAAGATGGGCTGCACTCTGTGCAGTTTTCTTGGCAGTCCCTTCCCTGAGTCATCTCTTCCTTATTTTACACCTCCACTGATTATGCTGATTTTTTTTTTATGCAAGGATGCAATCAGGGCTTGTCTACACTGCCCCACAGATTGGACTATGGGGTTGTGAATAGCAGTGCGCATCAAAAAGTGCTGCGTTGTAACTCCCCCATGTGGATGCTGCAGGCACAAGCTAAAAGGTTCCTAATTCCTATTAATATAATCCTCTTTCAACAGGATTACATTAAATGTTTAGTTCATGCCCGTAGCCTGCCTCTGTGCATGTGCATTCATTTCTGGGGCCTCAGTCAGTCTGAGATGAAGCAGGTGAAGAAATATCAGTATCCCCATTTTACTGTGGGGGGGGGAGTGGAAACTGAGACACAGATGGGTTGAGTCACTTTCCCGTGGGGGACAGACGGAGCTACTGTCAGGACAAGAGCTTGAGGAAAAAAAGATTCCAGTTATAATAGAGATATAGATATTAGAGATGGAAAACATATTAATTCATCCACCTTAAGGATACACCTGAATTGGCCGCATAGCTGTGTCATGATAGGGAATGTCGTCAGTGATTAGATCAGAAGATTGAGTCAGGACTTATTGGGTCTGTTCCTAGCTTTTTCTTTGACTGGTTCTATGTTATCCGGCAAGCCACTTAACCTCTTGGTCCTTTAGTTTGCCCATTATTAATGTGAAAGTAATAGGACCTGCCTGTCAGGGCTGTTAGATCTTAATTAATATTTCTAAAATACTTTGAGATCCTCATGTGTAAATTCTATATGTATGTAAGTGCTAACTGTTGTCATTATTGTGGTATACCATCATACCAGTGAGTCATGGTGTACATCATGTCAACACACACATGTGCACAATTAGGGCTACATTTTCAGTGTTATATAGGGTATCTGTTGCTCAGTACCTATTAACTCTGAGTGCTTACTATTCAAAACCCAGCCTCCAATAGTGCCTGTGCATATCTACATAGCCGTTTTGGTGCGCTAATACCTGTACATATTACTGAAAGATGCTAATACTTTGCCTGTACAACTGTTAGTGCACTAAGGTTCATGCCCAGATGTGTGTATGTCCAAACTTTACAAAGGAGGTTGATTTGAGTCCCCCACATATATGATGTTACCCATTCTGTACACAAAGAAGTCACAGTCCACTCTTTCCCACAGAGGTTAATATTTTTTTAATATCCTACAAAACCTAGACACATTGCACCATTCATGCCTGTAGAATCCCAGGTAGCGAAAGCATAACTTGATCTGATGATAGTGAGGCCCTTTGGCACTGTGGGTAAAGTTAATCATGAGGTAAAAGCTTGGCATCATTGAAGTAAATACGAATTTTGCCATTGACTTCAGTAGGGCTAAGATTGCATCCTGGATAAATGGATCATGGTGATATTCCTTTATTGGATCTTTTAGAAATATAGGTTGAGGTTTTCAAAAGAACTTCAGTGAATTAAGTCCCCGGCTCCCATTGAATTTCAAAGGAGCCTATGGCAGATAAGGTGGATACCTTATCTGCCATAGGCTCCTTTGAATGTCTCAGGCTTATGCTTTAGCCATGTGAAATGCAATGGCTCTAGTTCTGTTTTATAGGTGTGAGTGAATATTAAAAAATAATTTGAATTATGCATTACAGAGCCTGCCTAAAATTCATATTATGCATTTATACAATACACCTTAATGGCTTTTTTGGAGTAGTTATGGTGTATTTTGTCAATATTTATAAAGATTACTATGATAGCATATGGCCTTTATGATAAAAGTATGCAAATTAACATAGAAATCTGTAGAACTTTGCATATCTTCGTAATAATTTAATAGAAACAGGCCAAGATTTATAAAATTATGTGTGCAAGTTAAGTGTGTGCATTTTTGTGTGGGCAATTCTAAAGCTCAGAGTAGGCTGTGTCATGGGCTAACAATTTATATGGCTCAGAAATGCACATTGTACTATTTGAAGATGGGAATGCAAAAGGGCCAAGTTCACATGATTGTCTGGGCATCTGCATGCCAATTTAAGCACAAAACAACTTTAAATGGCCCATAAAGGGTTTTAAAATGGAAATATTGAGAAACCCTTAACTGCCAGGGCACCATATCAGTAATCCATATTTTGGAAGACAACCTTGAAAATGAAATACTCAAGAATTCTGTGGTACTTCTAAAAAAAAATTGGTAACGTTTTAGATGGGGGAGGGGAAACAAAGGCATGAAGTGAAATTTCATTTTGCATTCAGTTTTTTTATTATTGCTATCTGTTCTCCATGCCGAAATGCCTGTTTACTTGCAAAGGACAGTTTTTTCTTTCCATAATGAATCATAGTAACACTTAAATTAAGCACAGTAAAAGAATGGTTAATGTCATAACACGCTGACAATTTAACCTGGCCAATATTTTTATTGCCTTGTACAATAAACCTAACAGAGCACAACTTGCTTTTTGACTAGTGGAAAATCGGTTATGAACCGCCAGGGAATGACCAATTTTTCAAATGCAGCCATTCAGTCACACTATAGCCACTAATACTTTTTTTTCCTGTACACTATTGCTGTTATAATCTTTTGAGGATATTTTATCGCGGCAATAACCTCCTCAAAATCAGTCTTTACTGCAGTTAATGACTGGACAGCTGGAGCATTAACTGGCCTTGGCGTTGCCTCTAGCCATTAACTAACAAACCAGTTGTTATCTGCAGGTAACAACCAATTTCTTGTGGAATTTTCTTGATAAAGTGTCTCACTGGATGAAATTCCCCCCCACCCACTTTTTTCCTTATCTAAGATTTAGCAAATGCAAGAAAATACATAGAACAAGAATAGCAAAGAAGCAGCTGTAAGTAAAAGCCCAGTGAAAGAAGATAAACTAAAAACGAAATTCCCTACAATAGATTTTGAGCGCTTGCTCCTGCCAAAATTTTTGAAACACACAGAAGATTCCCCTGTTCTGTCTTGGCCATTCAGGGGTGCAGCGCATTGTACTGAATCCAGGAATGGACATAAGTACCTGTGTTGTTGAGTACCTGCAAGAAAAAGTTTCCGTCAGTACAGCATAGAACATCCTTTCACACAGCCTAGAAATTGTGTCAGATGTGGAGCCAAAATCTGAATCATGGCAGCTACTGGGAACCTGGGGAAAATTTTAAATGGGGAAAAAACCCCAACAAACACTGAATTGAGAGGTGAATTTAAATTTGTAAATCTTATGTTTATTAAATGGCTTTTATTTTTGAGAACCCTCATAACACTGTAGTTTTCGACTTGAAGTTATGAAATGTTGCTCTCTATTACATTGCACATTATTTTAAAGATAACGTTAGCAAGTTTGGTCTATAGCATCAATGCTTTAACAATTATGTTAAATCAAAACTTCATTGCCTTGCTAACGGTAACAGCTAGAATGAGTAAAACGTGTGCAAAATGTATATAAAAAGCCAAGCTCCATGACATACACAAAGATGTTTTTAAATTGTTAATAGCTCTAATAATGGTTTATTCTTTTAGCTTTACCTCTCCTTTAATGCCTTGTCTGCTCCTAGCTTTTATCTTGTGCCTTAGCTGTTAACATAACTTTTCCTTTATAACTTTATATTTAAGGTATGAATGTTAGAGTAAAAACAGATGTGGAGATGCAATGTTATAGTAACAAAAGTGGCCTACACAAAGAGAATCTGTCTGGAACAAGGATCCTGCAACTGCATTAGTGTTTACAAAGGTAAAGTAAGAGTCCTAAAATCAAGGGATAAAATCCTGGCCCCATTGAAATCAATGGGAGTTTGAAACAATGGTGAAACTCCCACTAACTTCAATGGGGCTGGATTATACCCATGGTGCCAAATCCTCATGGAAATTACCCCATACACTTTGTGAGTAAAGTGACCAGGTTGGCTCTTCATGTGGGTTGCTGTAACCTTACATTTGAATCTTTTACAAGATAGGAGCAAAGAAAACCAAAAAATTAAGAAGCTGAAATAAGAGTTCAAAGCAAGCAGAGCGAGCCAATTTAAAATCACTTTACATTTTTAAATTAGTTTTAATTTGAATTAAATTCAAATTGAAAGGCTGAGGGATACATGATAATAGAGATTTTACTTCTGTACTTTAAATCATTGCATATTGTGTACACAGTTCAATTAGTTGCTTTTCTCTTTGGTGTATATATATAACTCTGCTTACTGCTGTCGGAGGTTTCGTTTGTGCATTGATGTCAGAATAGATCCCTTTTATTGTATACGTCCTAAATCCCAGTAATATTTGTGATTCGAGCATTTCTAACAATTTAAAGTGTTTCAATGATTTTTTTAAATCATTCTTAATTTCATAAATCTGGCCCTTTAATCTCTCCCAAATTACTGAAAACGTAAGGCATTCTAAACATTTCTGATCTTTCTACATGGCTTTGGCCCTATAAAGCTAATCTTTTCCAAATTTAAGCACTTTAAAATTTGAAGTACTACAATAAATTTAAATTGGCATATTCTGTGCATATCAATTTAGAATTATTAGAGCATTAGTGCCTAGGAGTGGTGGCTGAGGGCATGCAAACCAGTTCATACATTTATTTTTAATGACTTTTTATTGATTCTGTGCTTCTTAAACTTTATACCCTTAGGTTGTCTCTTATATATAGCTAACAGATTTGTGATACATGAAGTTTTGAAAGCTGTCTTTTTCCCACTTAGGTCTTGTCTTTTCCCTATGACCTATTATTATTTCCTATAGTTCAGATCTGTAAACAAATAAAGTCCATTCATTGCTTTGAAAAAATTATGATAGTGAAATTAACATTATGTGACTCATCACATTTGTCTAGTATCATAACATATAAAAGGTTTAACCTCAGATCCTTAAGGATTATTCCTCCCACCAATATATGTGTGCAACTCCCATCAACATTAATGGAAACTGCGTGCACACATTGACAGGAGAAATCTCACTCTTAATTTGTATGGCTAACATGTCCTAGATTTCATGAACTCCAATGTACAAATATTGCTTTAACTCTTTTGCATCTTGAAGATTAGTTGTTTGTAATATTAAATGCACATGTCCCTGCTGTATTTCAAATGCTACTTCATATGTATTAACATTTTGATATTGACCCATTAACAGATATTTTTCATGCAGTCTGTGTCTACTAATAATTATGTAGCAAATAGATACCAAAATGTCACTGTGGCTGTCATCATCCATTGGACAGGGAGAAGAAAGTCTTGGGACAATTATCAGAGGGGTAGCCGTGTTAGTCTGGATCTGTAAAAAGTGACAAAGTGGCACCGTTATAGACTAACAGACGTATTGGAGCATAAGCTTTTGTGGGTGAATATTCACTTCATCAGATGCATGTAGTGGAAATTTCCAGAGGCAGGTATAAATATGCAGGCAAGAACCAGTCTAGAGATAATGAGGTTAGTTTAATCAGGGAGGATGATGCCCTCTTCTAGCAGTTGAGGTGTGAACACCAAGGGAGGAGAAACTGCTTTTGTAGTTGGATAGCCATTCACAGTCTTTGTTTAATCCTGAGCTGATGGTGTCAAATTTGCAAATGAACTGAAGCTCAGCAATTTCTCTTTGAAGTCTGGTCCTGAAGTTTTTTTTCTGCAGGATGGCTACCTTTAAATCTGCTACTGTGTGGCCAGGGAGGTTGAAGTGTTCTCCTACAGGCTTTTGTATATTGCCATTCCTGATATCTGACTTGTGTCCATTTATCCTTTTATGTAGGGACTGACCAGTTTGGCCAATGTACATAGCAGAGGGGCATTGCTGGCACATGATGGCGTATATTACATTGATGGATGTCCAGGTGAATGAACCGGTGATGTTGTGGCTGATCTGGTTAGGTGCTGTGATGGTGTTGCTGGTGTTGGCATCGAGGTTTGTTGCATGGATTGGTTCCTGGGACAACATATGGCATAGGTAGGATATTTTAAACAGTAGATTTACACTTGGGTGTTTTAAGAATATTGAATAGCTCACATCTCATTGGTGCAGTGTTCAGGCTTTGAGGATGCAAAGTATTAGATTAAACCAAATAACTTGCACATTCCCCAAATAACAGGGATTCTTTTCAAATGTGCTCATAGATGGTTAACAGGAAAAGTTGAAAAGAGGAATTTTACCTGCGAGAGAGATTCTTATGTTATGAATATCATCACAAGCTCTTCAGGACTTTGTCCTGTTGTCTGATTGCTATATTTTGGCCTTTGTCAAGGGGCTGATGGTTCCAAACCTATTGCCTAGTGAACCAAATGCATCACAAACAACGCCATGATAATTAGGTCTAGGTAACACCCTTGTTTGAATGCCTCTGCAGAGAGCCCAGTGATTGAACTGACATGGAGCCAGGCAGCTGAAGTGCTCCCTTCTAGTCATAGTTGAGGCATGTGGCAGCCTGAGAAAGATTGCTCTGCCACTACCTCTGCTGTGTACAAGAGAGAACTTCAGTTTCTAGCCCTGGCAATCCAACATCTTCCCTGTACAATCAAGTTGTTAGAAGACATCTTTTTCTCCATTTAATGAAGGATCTCTGTCTGAGCTATGTTGTGCTCTAGTCAAAAGAACCACGGTACAAAAACATATCTTGGGCAGGAAAAATACTGAGTGGAGAATAACAAAGGAATTCCAAATTCACACTTTGGAAACTGCATATCTTGACAATTACTACTGTTCATCAGCAAGATATTAGCAGATTTCTGATTCTAATTCAGTCCTATTGAAAAGGGCGGTGGTGTGGGAAGTATGTGAGAGGTATTTTGGCAGTTCTCTGCATGTTGAAAGAACAGCAGAAATGTTCCCAAGTCTTGGCCTTAATATTTGCAGATTTCTGTGTGCCCAACTAGCTTAGGAACAGGTTCTGCTAAAATAACAGCCAATCTGAACTTTCATCCATCTTTTGATCCAAACTGAACCTATGTACTTTTTAAGGTTTGGGACTAGTATAATGAATACCTCTTTCTTACTCATCATGTCCTCCCCAATGCCTTGTGCTGGCAGGATAGCAGACACCTCAGAGCATATGCCAGTAATGCACCTGGAAACCCTAAATCTTAAACATTTTTGCATCTCTCAGGCATGCTGTGCATTCTGGGATATCACTAGTGAAAAAGATTGCCAAAATCAAAATGGAAAGTAGCAAGCCTACTACTGTCACTGTCACTGCCAGATGCTCTGGGGGGTGGGGGCAGGATTGGAGCTTGCTGATGGGGGCATGAGTGGAGAATTGCCTCCTAAAAGACAGGCAGGAGAGAGGGAGGAAGGATCCATCTAGTGACTTGCCACAAAGGTTACTTCAGATGGTGGTGGAGGGCTGCTAAGCTTGCTTTGAAGAGAATGGAGGGTTGACACCTTGCAACAAAGATAGGGTGCAGGAAGGGAAAACTATAGGGGAATGCTTCTTGGAAGAGTTAGATAAGCATTTTCTGGTGCTTAGCTGAACTGAACCTCGTAATGTTCACTTATTAATGTCCTGCAGTTCTATGCTACTGCCAAGGATGGTCAATTTTTAGCTAAGTATCTACATGTATCGTTTTCTCCTTTCCCATGTTTGTGTTTGCCATGTGCCTTTTAATGGTTGTTCTGTTCAGAATGAGCTTTACATTTTTTCCCCTTCACTGGAAGAAACTCAGAGCAGCTCTGCTGTACGACTGTGCTTTTTTCTTTTTGGGCCTGATCCATAACTCATGAAAGCCAGTGGGAGTCTTTCAGTTGACTTCACTAGGCTTTGAATCACACCCTATAACAGAAAAACAGTATTTTAGTAGAAGCTGGAAGATCTGAACTTCTAAATCAGCACAGATTATGGTGCTCAGAATGTAATATCTGTTTAATAATTATGTCCATAACCCAAAATCTAAAATGGCCTAACACATAGGTGAAACAGTGTTTTTGTGTAAGCAATTTCCATTGTTTTCTGTTTTCTCACCCATGATGCTGTGAAACAGTTAGATGCAACATTGATAATATTTTACTTGTCACAGATGAGGAACTACATAGCAGGATCAGTTTAATTCATTCATTAGTTTATGGACACTGAAGTCCTCCAAGGAGTGTCACAAATTCCCCCGATGTCCCTGAGTGCTAGATTTAGCATTTGGATCTTTGATTTAGATGAAAGATGTGTAAAAACTCATACAGTCAGACAACTCCCTGTGGGCTATACATCTATGTTAGCTCTTACGTAATACTTATTCCAATCAAGGTTTGGCAGTAACTTAGGCTCTCTAAAAGCCTGATCCTATAACATGCTGAGCACCTCCTGCAAGGTGCACAATCTCTTTTTAGAGCATAGCAGATCAACAGTCCAACCCCTCAGATACTATGCATCTTGGAGATATACACTTATTTAGCTGAGGACAGAATTCAGCACATTTCTGGATTGGAGATTCTGGATATTGTCTGGGGTTGGATATTCTTCGCACATATCTGTCATGAGTATTTTCTAGTGCTCTGGGTGATTACTGAAAACAAATGTTCTATAAATATGATTGAATTTTTAAACAAATTTTACTTTGACTGTGCTGGTGCCTCATGTGTTCACTTTCCATAAACTTTCAAGCAAATGAGATTTCTTTGCTTTGCAGAATTTGTGTTCTTTAAAAGAATATCATAAACTATTAATGGAAAAATTAATTTTAAATTTGTAAGTGCTATTTCCTGCATTGGGAGCCAATTCTGAGAATTATTCTCTTCCACTCAGGGAACTTGTCTTACTGCACCATGTGACCTATGTGTCCAATCAAAACTAATCTGCATAGTTTAAATTTAGACATTAAGACAAGTTAAAGGGGTAAGTAAATATGTACAATAAATCACTCTTAGCCAATTTACTTGGCTAATTCAGACACTGGCTTTTCATTTTAACTCATTAAAACTTTTATTGCTGTATTTACTTATGTATGCTAAGGATATAAGGAATATTATAATATTTTAATTTCCACTTTTCTTTTACAAAGTATTTTCCTTTCTTAAGTAAGAATATGAAAATACATTCTATATTTTAAAAAATGAAACACCCTAATTTCACTAGTTCCTCAATAATATTAATACCGTGTATTTTTCTTTGAACTGTTTACACATGACCAATCAATTTTTTAAAATAATTTTGCATATTATAGTATTGAAAATTATATTTCATACCAGTCATTCTATTCTATGGCACCATTTTGTTTTCAGCCCAGGCCTTTCCTTCAAAAGGCCTAATCCCAAACTTATAGAATTCAGTGGAATGATTCCCATTGACTTTGGAATAGACTCAAGGGGTATGTCTATACTGCCAGTAAAGACCTGTGGCAGTGAGTCTGAGTCAAAGTCAACCAACTTGGACTCATGGGGCTTGAAATAGCTGTATAGGTGTTTGGGCTCAGGCTGGAGCCCAGACTCTGAAACCCCGTGAGGGGGGAGAGTCTCAGAGCCTGAGGTCCAGCCCGAGCCTGAACGTCTGCACTGCTACTTTTAGCCCCACAGCGTGACCCCTTCGAGTCTGAGGCAGTTGACCTGGACGCCGAGACTCGCTGCTGTTGGTTTCTTACTGCACTGTAGACATACCCAAGGATGAAATTCTGGCCGCAGTGGGGTCAATGGCTAAAGAACACCTGGTATTAGCTTGAACTAAGTTTACAGATATGCAGTAATAAGATTATTTTATTAATTTTCAAATTCAGCTTCCTTAGGTTAGGAGCAAGTTCCTGAGAATCTGGACCATACACTTGAAATATAAGAGACCATTTTAGTAGAATATAGTTCTCCATTTTATATGACATTTGAGAGTACGCTTATTTGCCACTTTGATTATATCATCATTATCAAGGACTCATGTTTCTAATTTCTTCTTCAAGCTCTTGAATTGTTAATGTTAACTCCTACTGAACCCAACTTTGTTTTCTATCCCAGAGGTAACATTCTGAACTTGTAAAAATATGTCACTCCCGGAAAACAGGTTTGCAAGTCATAATAAAGTGCAGCTCATCAAGAAATAATGAGAAAGCATTAATATGGAAGACTTCTGGTAAATAATCTTATAATGTATTTATCTTGATATTTCCTAGGTATAGAAGTGTAGTTTTCTACATAAATAATTATTAAATTGATTTAAGTTTTTCAATTCACTAACAGCTGTTTTGTCATCTTCATTTTCTTTCTTTTCTCTTATACCTGGCACTGTTAAAATGAATTTGGAACAACATGGACTTATCTTCTATTATACACCAGCCAGAGCTTTCTTAGACTATGCTGTTCACTTGATCATTTAAAACGTTCTGGACAATTATGCATACAGACTGACATGCAAGACTCTCATTACTTTAAAAAAAACTTTAATATGAAATAACAGTAACAGATACTAAATATCATGTGCACTACAAGCTGCTTTAAAATGCATTTTTGATATATAACTGCATTCAGTGATACATAGCATCATTTAAAACAAATTGTTAGCTATTGTGCAGCTGATTAGCTATGGTGGGAAATTAGTCATTCCCTTGTATTAACTACGGTGTTTCCACCAATCAGTATGAAGCATGCCAACTTTGTTTAGCTTGTGCCCTTGTGCAATGATGAACAAGTAATGCATAAAACAAACCCTCCTACCTAATCAAACATTCCATGGAGATTTGAAAACAGAAACAAAGGATAAATGTGTTCTTAGATTATGATGGTGCAGTAAAATGAAATAAAGTGTGACATGTGTACATGTAAACTAAAGACACATGATGTGAATAAAATATAAAAAATAACAATTTGTTTGAATTATTAAGCCCCCCCTCCAAAAATTATGTTTTTACACAGTACAGGACAATTTGAAAGATATATTTCCTTAGAATAAACAGGGTCAGGAAAGATCTGTAGTACAGAAAGAACACTACTGGTTTTTTCATTGATTTGTATTCTAGCTTTTTTCAAATGCTCTTGCTCTGTGAAATACCATCACAGTTGTAATTGGATGAGGCACCTGAGCTGAAACTTTTCTGGCATAAGATAGAGGATGGCTTGCCATGAAGTTTCTGTAGGTTCATGAAAATCTCATTCAAACTGATGAGCCCTTCGTTTAAGAGAGTGGTAAGAAAAATTTCTGGGGAGACCTACACCTAAAACAAAGCCTACTAGAGTCTGCTCTGAAACTAGCACCATGTGCATAGGGTTCTACTGGATATTGTGACTCTGTGTGTGTGCATGCGTGTCATGAAGGCAAAACACACAGAAACTGAGAACAGATAAGAACAGAGAGAGGCAGAGGCAAAAAGCAAGAAAGCCAATACCCTCTGAGCACAGGTTGACCATGGGAAGAGTTAGAGAGAGAACTTTTGAGTTAGTTGGCTAAAGACGGTTGGGGGTGAGAGCTAAGAAATTGCTCCTTTTGTTCTTGGTTCCCCTTGTGTTTGGAGAAGCAGTAATTTGTAGATTTCTTGTTAATAAGAATTTGTGTTTCCAACTGGAATATCCCCAGATCCCAACATTTGATTAGCTGCTCGGGGGTTGGAAGAGGACAATATATACAGAGGTATATATCTCACAGGAGAGCAGATTGACCCAAAACAAAAGTGACTTAAAGAGGCTTACACAGCAAATAAATGGAAGATGAAGTTTTAACCAACTTCATACCTGTGTAATTGGTGTTGTACAGATTTGTCAGAGCATCAGACATGTAAGTGGGGAAAGGGTGTGGCATTTTTTTTAAAAGGACCATGGCTTGGCAATATCAGTGGTTATAGGAATTCTTAACTTCTAAAAAGGTATAAATGGGCCCATACCTGGCTTGTGTAACTTAAAGTAGCCCTTGACTTTCATAGACTTTGCTAGAAGTTTTACTCGTCATTTTGTGGAGATTTCTCCCAGCTGAAACTCCAAGTAAAACTAAAGGGCTGTGGACCTTTACAACTCAACCTGTCAGTTTAGCTTCATAAAACCCAACCAACCTGAAACTGGTGGCTTTTGTTTTCTAAAACTTTTTTGTTTTGTTTTCCACTCCTCTCTGAACTGACATCTTTCTCATTCTCCTCAGCCATTTCCTTCCTTCAGTGCTGGACAGCTAAAGGTCACTCCATGCCCCGCATGGCTCCAGCAGGCAGCCATCTCTGTGCTCCTCCTCACCCACCTCTGCAGATGTTTTCACCTCTGCAGAATCTCAAAGCATGACATGTCCTGACTATAGAGGTGTGAAAACAGCATGGACAAAAGTGATCATGCCTTGTGGCATGGTTTAGGCTTCTCCAATCTGTAATTAAGTCTAAAGGGACACTCAAAAGTAATTTAAGTTCAAACTTTGATCCATCTTAAAGATTAACTTCATAGAGAAGAAAAAATAGGGCCCTGATCCTGCAATCAGTTATGAATGTGAGTAATTTCCCATGAATTCAATGGGACCATCCACAGGTGGAGTTATTAATGTGTTTATGAGGTCAAAGCCTAGACTGGAATTTTATTTTGCTACTTTACAATGTATATGAAAAAAGCTCAGAATGTTCTTCTTTATCCCTGTCACCTCCCTTCCACCTTTACCTACCACTTGACTTTTACCTTTGAAATATCAGGAATGTCCAACCTTCACTTCCCCTTGCTAATTGGATGAGAGATGTGGATTGGAATGATGGTGATGAAACCTCAGCAAAGAGATCTTTTCTGCCTAGTCTTATTGTTTGTTAGGCATAAACAAAATAAACATACAAAGAGCTTTAAACAGACTGAAGAAAAATCCTTTCCCACTCACTCAAGGGTCATTTCCTTGTGATCTCTGAGAGATAGGAAACTTTCTAGTTCACCTGTGGTCCATAGAGTCTTCAGGGGTAGACAAGACAATCTAAAGTAAAATAAATAAAGGGTTGGGATTTTTTTGGCCAATTGGGACAAAGGGCAAACAGACACCTTTCAGTGATCATGGATGAGGGATAAAGGGACAAACATTGTTATATTTCTTTGACAATCCTTTAAAATTGCTGGGTAATAGCTATATTTTAAATGTTTAGCTGTAAAATTTTGGAAATCAATCTAGCACTGTTTTTTTTTTAAACCACTGTTTATGTAAGATAGACTTGAGAGTAATGTTTTGTGCTCTTGGACTCCTTCTTCTGGCTGTGCAGTAACAGTTAATTAGCAAATGTGTTTGTAGAGGTTGATGTCATGGATGCAGCTATTACTCAAAGAAGGAAGTAAATAAAAAGTAATGTTTGTTTCAAACTCCACCAGAAACAAGGAAGGAAAAAAGCTATATGTGAACAGCACTATGGCAGAGGATGAGATTCTTAGGGAGACAACAAGGCTTTATTTTCAGAGCCTTTAAAGAGGTATTAGAAACAAATGAAAGAAGAAAGAAATGTTATCATTAAAGAAAGTCCCTTTAACCTCTGTTGAACTTGTATTCTGGCCTGGTTTAGGAGAGGACAGGAGAGGCACATGTATTCTCTTTGAAGAAGGGCCAGGTGCTGAGGTATAGCAACAAAATTTTGGCAGGAAAATGTCAAAGCAAATCCAACTGTCCAAGAAGGCTGAATTTAAGCAGAACTGAACAAATCTTTGTGTACATATACCTCTCAGGTGCTATGCATTACATAGAACACTCTCTGTTTCATCCTAGTTTTCAGATACTTGGCTCTGCACTGCCATCACTTTGCATTGATGTGTATTTTTCAAATATATATTATGAGCAGCCCTGGCCTGTGCCCTCCTTCCTAGAGCCAAAGCAGCAGTCCGTGATATCATGCCTATAGCTCTTTCTGGTGTTGAGTCCTGTGTAAGGAGGTGGTATAGCTCATCCCATCTCGCCACTGTGTTTAACAGAAACATTGAGAGAGCAACGGGAGTAGAGAAAACGGAAGGTGCAGGGGGAAGAGAGAAAGAAGGGGAGAGTACTCCTTACAGGGACTACACTCACTGACTTCTGGATAGGGCACATTCTTCTGGGCAGCAGGCTTAAGGCTTTAAGCAAGAGACGTGGGGCAGTTGGAACCTTGTGGAGGTTCTCCAGGAGGGTAAGTTAGTACAGATTGAAGAATGTGCAGTGCCTCCTCTCAGGGAAATATTTTGCACCCTCTGAGTGTGGTCTCCTGTAAGCTTTACATGGAACTCCAGAGTAACCCATTTACGCTAACAGGAGCAATGCTTACAGTCTTAGGATGGATGCAACAAACCCATGAACAGTAAAGCACAGAAGCTGGCCAGTACACCCAGGATGATTTTATTTAGACTAACTAGGGATAGGAAACTGCAATAAGGATGGCTAAAACAACTTTGTTGAAGGCGGACTAATATAACCCCCACAATCCAATCCTTCCCTGATTATCCCCAGGGAATGGTTCCCACTTAGGCATAGGTTAACTCCCCAAGCATGCTGGCTCCAATTCTGGCCTGCATTCCAGTCCCTTACACCACTCTGCTTGAAAGCAGCTGAATCTTCTCACCCAGGAATTCCTTTAATACCAGGGTGTTCCCTAGGTAGTAGTGTTGCCTCCTCTGAAACACAGAAAAACTGGCCACTAACCTCCTCCTTGCCAAAAAAAAAAATGGCCCTAGCGCCGACTACAGATATTTGTTACTAAACCAATCAGGGGAACACAATAACAACAACATCATCACAATATGTGTATTTTTACATTATTTCTCATTTGTCTTTCCTTATCCTAATGTGGCACAACAGTCTGGACTATGGGGGAATGAATTCTAGAGCGCTCTGATGTGTCCCAAATGAATAAAAATCCAGCAGATTAAATCTTTTACCTGGCAAGGCAGAACAAAAACTGGCCAGACCAGTTAAAAACTAGCCAGGTGGCAGCCCTAGTAGCCAGTGTATGGTTAGCATAATGGCACTATACCTTGCCCTTTGCAGGCCTCAGTGTAGGGTGTGCCGAACACTTGCTCAGACAGAGAGCTGCACTTAGACTATTCTGGTCTGCTGGATGGTCCCTTGGAGATCCATACGGCCTCTGGGACTACTCTGGTTCACGGCAGAGGTTGGACCAACCCCCAGCAGCACCAGAATCCAAGAGGTGCAAAGGTGCCATGCATACTGGTGACCCCTTTTGAGAGACATAGATCAGAACTGGCCCCATTGTGTGTTAGCTAGGACTACTAAGCATTCATTTGTTTTTAAAAAAGAAGTGTCTTATGAGCACAAATTTTGGCCAATTTGAGGATGGTGGGGCCTGTTGCCCTGGGCAAAGGACTGTGCACTGTCTCCTTTTAAAGTCACATCTCAGTGACCACTGAGGCTCTGTGGAGCCTTCCCAAATTAACTCATTGTTGAACAATATCCAGATCACTCATGGAATCCTTGCTACTGACTAGGGTAGGGACCCTGATAGGTCTCTAACATTTTTCTTGAAGTCCTCACAGAGGGGTAGATAAGTCCATTTTGTGTGAGAAGCAAATACTGGAGCTTGTAAGAGATTGTCTAAGCCCTCCATCCTCTGTCTGACTTCAATTTCAGAGCTCTCCTTTCTCCCCTTTCCCTCATGATGATGATTATTTATTATTTGATAAAAGTCCCTGGCTTCTGATTTGCTCAAAAGGCCAGGTTGCCTTTCTCAGCCTCCTTTAGCAACTTTCAGAAGAGAAGGATTCTTATTGCTCTGGCAATTAGATCCAAAATCTACTCCAGTCAGAAAGTTTTGGGGCAGTTTTTGTTCTGCAGTCTCTGATGCAAGTGGGACTATGTTTCCGTGAATACCTTACTCTCTGTAGGGAGAGGCTATCTGGAAAACTAATGGTAAACCTCTATGTGAGATACAACTACATATTTGGCTTGCTGGGCACAGTTGGGCTACCCGAAATGTAATGGAAGGAGTGTCAATGGGAAAAGGGATGTGTAGGAACAAGGATGGAGTAACTGGCCATCTTGTTTAGTATATCAGTACAAGTAGCTTTTGGTCTGCATTGAGCTTTAAATTATCAAGGCCCTGCAAAAGTTTTCTGAGCCTCTTGCATACCCATACATTATTTTTGCTCTTTGGGTGTGTCTAGTTTTGGAGTCTAAACGCCATCTGGGACAATATACTAGTAACTCTAGTTATTTTCCATCTTCAAAAGTGAAAGTCAATGGGACTTAGGTGCCTAAGTCACTTTGATAATTTTGTTCCATAGCTGCTGGCACTTTCTGATACAGCTGCAGACTTGGAAATACTATAAAGTGTCACAGATGGGGACCTGCTCAGTAGAGTTCCTTATTATGAATGATTATTTCTAGTATGAGAGTGTGCTAGGTACTTTCAAAACAGAAAAGAAGAGACAGTCTTGAAGAGCTTCCTATTTAAAGATGAACAATCTAAATTGGACATAGGTTAGGAGGAAGGGGAACAACATATAAGAAGAGTAGCTATGGTTGGTTCCATGGTTGCTAACAAAAATTTTAATTAACAATAGGATACATAAAGTAGTCTCAAAACACCTCAAAAGTGTCATTTTCAGTCAGCAATTCTCCCCTGGGTGTTAAAGCAGCATTTGGAAAAAAGTAGCTGGGGTAGTGATCTTGCAGACGAGCTCAAGAAGAGAAGTCCGTGCGTGAAGATGGTGTGGAGAAAGACTGTAGATATTGGTGTGAAACAGTGAACAGGACAGACAATGGTGGCATTGCTTATGGAACAGAGAAGGTGTGACCACCTGAAATGAGACAAGGGCAAATCTGTAGGGAGAAGTGGAGTTATGCAGGGCTGTGAGAAGAAGTGGCAGAGGAAGGGGAGCCAGAGGAGAGAGTAGAAGAGGGGATGACATGGTCAAAACAGGCAAGGAATATGAACTTAGCATTTCATATGGGCAGAAGGAAGGTGACATGGTGTCATGGCAGTCTGTAAGGAAGAGGTTGAAATAATCAAAATGGAAAACCAAGGACCTAACATGAACTTTAGCAGTAGGCTGGAAAGAAATGGACAAAGTTGAAGAGAAAGAAGTGGCAGAAATTGGATACTACCTCAATAAGTGGGACAAGATGCTTCAGCCCCTCAAAAGCTTACTCCTGGGTGTTATCCCAGATCCAAACAAACTCTATTTTAAACAGTTCATGAAGAGCTTGGTCTCTTAAGGACAGGTGAGGTATGAATTTGCTCCAGAATGATATCTTACTGAAGAATCACCTCAGTTCTGGTACAATTTTAAGTGGAATTTCAGCTATAGCTTTGTTTCTTTCTGGATCTGTACTTTCCTCCTCTTGATCAATCACATTCCCTAAGAATGGTGGTTGGAGAAATCGATATATTACAATAAACCCATGGAAGTTGAGTCCAGCAGATTCAGCTGCCTTCAGAATTTGTGATAATTTAATGTTATGTCCTTCCTGAGACTTTCCATAACTTTCATTCTTTGCTGGTCTTGCCAAATCTCGCTCTCCATCACTTGGAAGATTTCTGGGGCACTTGTGATGGCAAAGAGGAGGTGATGATAGCAATATTGTCTGAATGGCATTATAAACATCTGCTTGGCATTGGTTCCACTAGCTGATCCAATAAGAATATCATTGCACTAGTTAGCATGGAGATTGTGTCTTCTACTAAGTGAAGAATATACCTTTGCCTCTTCATTGCTTCATTGAGCTCTTCAGATACAAATGTGCCCATTTTTGTTCATAACAGGCTCCTTAGGAAAACACCATTCTGTCAGTCCAGTAATGGGCTCTGTTAGAGCATTCGTCTGCATCCTCTCCACGTCTTCCTTCATTTTGGAATGAGTAAGACCGGCACCCACTATGCTGAGCTGAGTGTAAAGGGCACCCCCCCATCCCTTTAAATAAGATCCATAGTGGTTCTCTAAATAGGCCATTTTCATCAAACAACATCTCGACTTCCATTTTGTATGTAATCGCCCCTTCTCAAGGCTATAGTTTGGTACAGGAAGTTACTTGTAGTGGCTTCATGACAAAGATGTCAAACACACTCCCTGCCTTATTATTGAGTATAGGCTTTGAATTGACCCACACAATTTATTTGTGCCGTTATGCTAATAAGCACTATCCTCGTCTGCTCCTTGCAGCATGCCTCCACTCCTTTCTTGTTGGGTGACTTGCATTTTCACTGACTCAGACCACCATGTAGATTGTGCCACCTGTTCCAGACTTAGCTGAGACATTAACTATATGTTTCTGAAAGCTCCTTGTTTAAAGTCCCAACTACTAGATGATCCCTTATGTTTTTTTCCTTACTGATACCAAAGTCCTAAAGCTGTGCTTTACCTTATAAAAAAGGACCTTTATAAAGGCCTTTTGCTCTCCCTGGGCCTCTACACCCTGTGTTAAAAGTATGCCCATTTGTGTCTTACCTTCCTTTTTGGAATGAAAGGCTCATCAGACTTTTTAAGAACGATATTGTTATTCTCCTTCTCGCCTTTTATTGAAGGCAAATGACTTATAAATATGCGGAAAGTACTGAATGACCTCTACTTCCCTGCTCTCTGTATTAAGCCTCATTGTGTTTCAGAGTCTCATAAAGTGCTCCTTCCACTTAGGCTTTTCCACAGGTTTATCAAACTTGTGTCTTGCGGAGGGTTAAGTTTTGGCATTCTCTTTCCTCTTTTTAGTGCTGGTTCAGAATGAGACACCTTCTGACTGCATGTTATGTGACACAAGTAAAAATCACAGAAAAAGTCACTGGTCCCAATTCTTGGATGGGGCTAGCATGCAGGGTGGCCACCTTTTTTGGCATCCTGATTCTGATTTGGTGGGTCCCTGGCATAAACTGGAGCACCATCAAAGCCATTCAAACCAATGCCCAGCTCCCCTCAGCCTCAAGGGGTTGTTCTGGTAATCAGAAATAATTACAGCATAGCAGTGATCCAGCTACACCCCCTTTTTAGTGGCCATTCCACCTATACTGGGACTGCTATGATAGGGGTGGCTGAGACTGGCTACCCAGTAATTTACCCCTGTGCTAAATGAATTCTCAGGGGGCAGGTCCACTGATTTCATAGACTTTTTGCATTGGTGGAGTGGTACAAAGGAGCTCAATGGAGAATTGGGCACAATTTCTTCTAACACTGACAAGAAACTTTTAAAGTAAGAAAAACAGTATAAACTTTCCTCTCTAACCACCTAGAGTTTTTTTTCTTAGATCTCTCCTGCCTGACTTCCTACTCCAGATTTGAAAAAATGGCCCACTTCCTCACACAGTATATGATAAAAGCCGAAGTGGAGAGTTAAGAAGAGACTGTGGAAGCTGGGTTAGTGGAGTTGGAAGTTCTAGAGTTAATAACAGATTAGTATGCTCTGGATAAGAAAGGCAGGGTGTGGGAGAGGGAAGAATGGACAGCACAGGAGTGCATCGAATGATGTGGAAAGGGACGGGATAGAATATGGGAGGCTCTACTGGAGATGAAGAGGTGGTTTGGGAAAATTGTGAAACCCTGGTTTGGGCAACTCGCCCTGGGCTCATGCATCTTAAGCCTCTGAATCCTAACTCTGTATCCATCACCCGTTACTTAGCAGTTATAGGGACGGTGGTGGTGTCCAGAGTCATTGGGGCTCTCTGCAGAGCTGAAGGGCTTTTGTTCAATGCTCTCTTGTCTCTGGGATGCTCACAGCTCCAGGAGCTGCAATGTGTGCCGTATTGGGTCTGGGGTGATCCCAGCTCGAGTAAACAGGGGCTGGCGGATGATAGGGATGAGAAGAAGTGTAGGAAGTGGGGTGGGGCTTGCACTGTAGATATATTTCTGAAAGAAACCTCAATAGGTTCATGTCTCTGAAGCTTCCTAAATGGAGGCTCCCAGGCCAGCCCAAGATGTCTTCCCTGACACCATTGCCTGCCTTGTCCTGCCTGGAGTGACCTGCTCTCCTCCTTACTCCTGGGATCCAGGAGATCTTTAATTGAAACCTTCATCTCTCCGAGTTGAGATGGGCACTCCTCTACTGATTGGTGAACCAGTTCTCTCTCCAACTTAGAGAGACTAGAACCTGTTCTGAGCACATATGGCCCTTTCTGGGAACTTCTGCTTTTCCTCTGTCTGACTTCAATTGGCCACTCCAGAATAGAGAAGAGAAAGAAGAGAAGAAACAAACTAAAGACATATCCATCATTTTGGGGGAGCAGATCTAAGAACCCGACTCTTATTCTTCTTTTTTAGCTCTATGCAGTCCTGCTGTGAGCAACACACATATCCCACAGGGAGAGAGAGAGAGAGAAAGGTAGTTGGTTGTCCGAAGCTCCTTTATAGTCAGTCCCTGTTTCACCTGTCTCTACCCTATACACTTGGCTTTGTCTCAGGAAAACTTACTGTGGATTTTTCCAGAGTCCCTATCCTGCTGTAAGTCTTTGTTTGGTAGTCTCAACACCTCTGGCCCTTGATTCCTTTGGGTGTCACGTGTCCTCAGTCTCTAAAAAGGCACTACTTCATGTAGAATTTGTATACTTAAGTCTTATGTCTTAGAAATCGTTAGGTAAAATCTATCACTCATACTTGAAAAAGAAAAGTATGGCTGGCTCTTCATGAGACTGCTAATAATATTCAGTTGTGATAGGGTTAAAAGGCAACATCTATTTCCCCATTATCTTGCTTAAAAAGTGCCTTTTTTAAAGTCCATATGGCGACTTCCTTTCGACCTGCTTTCCCATCCTCGTCTCTTTGTCAGGGCTGTCACTTATAAAGAATCACTTGACTTACAATAACAAGTTCAAAAGAAGACAGAATATAATCAGTTGATCCACGAAGAATTGAAATAAAGAACACCCCCACTGCTCCAGTTATCATTCCCATAGAGATAGTGATATTATTGATGTGATTGCTATGCTAATTTCTATAGAAAAAACTTGTATTTTGGAATTTGTTCAAAGAGAATTTCAGACACATCAAATTGGAAAATGCAGAGTGAATTCCTAAACTTTTTAGTATAGACATGGGAATTTTTTTAACATTGAATAGCTCTGGACAACTATTCATAAACTTCACTTTTAAAATATCAGTTGGGAAAAATAGCTATTTTTTCAGTTATTTTAGAAAGTTATTTTAATGCAGTTGTAACAAAAGTCTTACTGTACCTATAGGATTATTAATACAACCTCTATAACCTAAAGAGCCAGGTTAGCACCAAATAATCCAGAAACGGAAGTTGGGGATTATAAATGATGGGTCCATTTAGGTCCAGTGTTTAGGAAGAGCTAATTAATAAATCCCCTTCCTCTGCAATTCCATAGTCTCCCTGGGAATTGCCACAAACATAAACTTTTTTTTCCCCCTTGGACTTCTATTTTAACTAGATGGATTCTGCTTGTGATGTTTTGCTTTTTATGTAGTAAACTGATTTAAAATGTATGCCAGTCATCTTCAGGGAACTCATTTCAGTCAAGATGAAACTAGTCTTACCTGAATCAATGTTTTAAGTGTCCCTGTGGCTCGGCATTTTGAATAATCAATCTGTCTCCATCGCTTCTTAATCATGCGCATCACAGTCTTTTTTATTTGTCAACCCTTTCGGATCCTGCCTTTTTTGTTATTAACATGCCCCTAATGTCACATGCAAGCCTTTCTTTAAAACAAGCTGCTCATTGGTGTATTTTGATACTTTTTATTATTACTAAATCTTTTTTCCCATAATTACACCACAATCATTATATAATCCCATAACAAAGAGTCTATTGAGGCACCATGCTTTTGTCAACTATGGGACACAGAATCCATAATTGCATTATTCAGCTTCCCCCCTCCCCTTTTGCTTTGTAGAAACATAACCTATTTCACCAGTCACATTTGCACCTTGTTTGCCTGGTTATATATTATTTACTAAATCGTTGCCCTGCGGATAAACCTTGTAAAGTTGCTTTAAAAAAGTTATTTGTTTGATAATTAAGTCCTGAAAACCCATCGTTTAATGATTATTCCGAACCCATAAGGCAGAGAACCTCCATGACGTTTTTCTCTAAGTTTAATTACCGTATGCTAATTTCCTTGCCTACTACGTGATTAATTAAAATCATATTTTCATAATCATTTGGCACTAGTATTGTTTTAGAATTATCATGATCCCCTAAATAGTGTATGTAAATAAAGTCGGCTCTAATGGAAAGAATCAAAATGCAACGCTGAAGACCTTTATGTGTTTGTATGCATGCGATTGGCAACATAACTGGCTTATTTACATTAAATACGCCACAAGGTTACAGTGCAGATCAACGTCACTTTATCGCTGATTACTTCTCTTAAACGCCGGAGCTGTGACTGATGCTCCGGTCCCGGTGTCCACCAAGATTTACCCTGGAGTTTTTAAAAGAAACAGACTTGAAATAGTTTCAGGAGCAGGTAAGAACGACGCTTTTTTAAAAAAATGGTAATCTCTTCGGGCTTGATAAAAAATTGTTTAGTAAAAGGCAGGAATGCAAGTAAAGACAGGCGAGGGGGGTTGATCCATGTCTGAATAACAAGTCTGACAATCAGAATGTGTTCTTAGAGAATAGATAGATTTTAATAAGTGTGTTTACATGAGCTCAAGGTCAAGACCAAGCTGCGCTGTGTTAAATGGTTTCTTAGTTGCTAGACAGAGAGAAAAAATGGACGATCACAGACCATTCTTTGTAGATTATTATATCAAGGGTTCAGCTTTTGGCTCATCAAAGCTAAATGCCGCAAGACCTATCTAGTTGCTGTGAATTATGCCAAGACGACAATGGAGTGCTTTTTTAATGGTACAATGCATTTCACCTACCAGATAGGGGGAGTCCAAGCTGAAAGATGGGAATGTCTTGTGATGTTGGGTGATCAGTATCAATGAACGGGGTTATTCTGAAAAGAGACAGATTAAAATAAAGCACTCTTGACTCGGGATGTGTTGCAAACAGTTAGGAGGGCTAGCCACAGCGGGCAATTGTGACAGCTCCGCGCTCCACTTTTCCCCCTCAGCACAAGAAAATGATCAAGTCAATCATGTGGACATGCTTCATTATTCATTGAACACAATCTTTTACAACGCTTCGTTTACGTGCAGGAGTTTCTTCTACGCTTTGCTTTAAATTGTAAGGTAAGAAAGACAAAGGTAAAAAGGGGGGGTTCAGGCTCCCGGCAGCTCCCGGGAGCGAGGGAAGAGGCTCCAAAGTCAGTTTGGACTATTTTCTTTTATTTCTTTTTAATCATCGCAACGGGGCCTGCGTTTTCCACCGTGATTAAAAAAATACAGTATAATTAAATATCCATAGCAGTGACGTTTGCAAGCAGGGCTGTCAGGGGAAAAGCAGAAAATAATGAAAGGAGCAGAGAAGCCATTGAATGGCGCTATAGAACTTAGCCTGAAGAAAACCCTCCGGTTTCCCCCCCTCTTTCGCTCTCTCTCTCGTTTCTTTTAAAACCGTTACTTAAAATAAAAAGAGAGAGACAGGAGTTTGCCTGGTTTGGGATAACGTGGGGTCGGGCAGGAGCAAGTTAGCTCCCTGCTGCCCTGAGAAATACTGCCGTTAAGTTGCCCAGAAACTTTTTTGTTTTAAAGGATTGTTGCTGAGTAAACTTTGCTGAAGTGACTTTAAACGTGTCCCCCCGCCGCCCCCTCCTTGCAGGATCCCGGCTACCCGGAGTGTAATGTGTAAACTCCCTCCCTTTTTTTTAATCAAAGTTAGCTGATGCATAGCATGTGTCAAACTTGTGAGACTCAAGTGCCTAAGAGACCTGCCATTTTGTGCTCTAATCGACCTCTTATGAATAGGAGCCGTGCATAATGCTTTGAGGAACGTTATGACATTCAAGTATGCACTAAATGTCAGATCAGGTTTAAAACCTTTTAGCAAGGTAAAGGAGCATGCCTGAAAACACTGCAGAAGGAGCAGAGAAGCACCTGTCAGCCACAAATCCAGGGCATTTTTACCGTACAGAAAAAGTAACAGGTTAAAGAGGAAACTTAAATGCCAATTCCATAGGATAAGACAAGCGACTTGGACATGAGCCTTTCAAGGAACTGGGTTATGTCAAGGCACCGGGGTTAAAATTTTTGGGGGTGGGGGGGTGTGAAGAATGGTTGAGGGGGGTGGAGAGGCTATCTTTTAAAAGTGTTGCGATGAAGTGACTGCTACAGGCTCTTCGTTTTTAGCACACTGGGGCGGCACTGATCTTGACTGCTCTCCTCTCTTACTGAGAATGATTTTGCAGGGATGAAGTACTGAGGAGAACAGTCGTAGGCGGGGGCACAGTAGATGTTTCAAGATTTTAAATAAAACAATATTCTTTGATGAGTAGGAAAGAATCTAGATTTTTAAGGCGCCCATCTGTTGCAGTTTTGCAAATACTGAATATCTATATAAATATGTATATGAAGAAAGGTTGACAGAAACAGTGATGCTTGCGAACTTAAAAAAAGGGGGCTTTTTAAAAAAGGGTCTGTAGTTCTTTCAAGGAGATTGGATGTAGTACAGGTTTAACTGGGTCCATCCGAAAAAGTTAGTTTATTGACTCCTATATTATAATTGCTATTAGTCGATGCATAAAATCGACCTCTCTGCAGAATATTAAGTCCAATTTTAGGACGTTTTATAAATTACTGTATTGTGGGGAGGGGTTAGAGAAATTGGGGGGGGAGAGGGAAAGTATAGAAGGAGAGAGGATTCAGCAGCCTATTTACGTGTATGGATGTTATTGTTTAAGGGTTTTTGTTTGGCGGATATTGTTATGTCTATAATAGTGTCTAGGCGGAGACGTGATTTGTCAGATCCCTTCATTTTCACTTTAGCAGAAAATGAGCTGGGTAAGGGGAGAGTCCTTGCAATCCGAAGGCGCTGAGGCTGCTCTGTTTGTTATTCAACATGCATGGACAAACAATGAGAATACAAGACACAGATAACAGGCAGTTCTAGGGGAGCTGGTCTTTGAAAAGCCCCTTCAGAAAGCATGGGTGTACTACTGTATGTGTCCTTTAGCATGTAGTGCACTTTTAGAGCTGTGCATTTTTTTCCCCCGTGCAGTTTAAAATAAATCCAACAGGGGCCGTGTTTGTTGAGCTGATTTGACCGGTTGATACAGATAGCAGTGGCGAGCCTCCCTGCTTATGTGGAAAAAAGACTATTTTAAGTGTCATAATTAAGTTTAGAATCCTTGTTTGGGCTCATTCACTGCTCGAAATGAGGAGGACTGGCTGCTTTTAGGTCCTTTCTGCAGGGGATTGGCCCAACGCCTGTGCACGTTCAGTTGGAGAAGAATGTTTTCTTTTCTAGTTTAATATTAGAAACTATATTTTTACTTGTTTAAACCGGATTTGATTATTCCCGTGGAGATTCCCCCCCGCCCCGTCTATCACTCAAATCTTTGTTCATTGTTCACTGACTGTGGCAGGCTGCTTAAGAGTACAGAGACCGAGGGGGAGGCCCCCTGGCTGGTTTGATGTTGAAATAGTAAACCGGCATGAGGAGGGTGGCTGGAAAAGTGGACATTGCAGCTTTAATTAACTTCAAGATGCTTCAACGAGGACCAGAGCATAGTAGTGACGTTGCCTCATAAATCTGTCCAGTGCAGTGTGTTGCATTGAACTATTACAGTACCACCGTCATATTGAATATTCACTACCTATCCGGAGCGGATTTGCATAATTGGACCTTTTTCTTTTTTTATGAAACTTGTTTGCAAAAACCAAACCAAACACCCAAGTGAAAACCGCGGCGATCTGCATGATTATAAAGGGTTCAAATCTATTCGAAAAGTAAGTGACCTGCATAAGTACATCAATAGGTTAAGTGCAAATAAGATGAGAAGTGCTTCTGAAAGCTGTACATTCCCTGTGTGGTCTCTTGGGTTGTTTCTCAATAGCGGGATTTTTTGTAGCCTGAGGGATTTTAGGTTGTCTGTCGACTTTCATAACTTTCCCCCTCATACTTCTTACACAAGGTGAGGCTTTTGTACAGTGTCTGTGTACCTGTAGTGATTGGGGGGAGAGGGGAAATATATTGACAATTTGTGATTCTGGGGACCTGGGGTGTATAGTTACAGCCACTGTGGAAGCTAAATGTGTACTGCTTTTCATGTTTCTGATCACTGGGCAGTTCATCACTAAATTCCTCCGATTAGTCAAAGGGGTGTGTGTGTGTGTGTGTGTGTGTACACTTTTAAAAACCAGTTACCTAAGCTGTTACTCTCTAAATTACAGAGTTAGCTAGAGCTAGTGTCTTAATACAGTTCAATCCCCCACTCTTCCATATAGTTCACTACAGTGAAAATTACTAGCGTAATTAGAAATGCCAGAAAACTTAAAGTAAATTTGTAAATTGTAAGTGACCATCTCTCCTAAACTAGGTGGCTGGGTTAACATTCTCTCCAGTTTTGAGGAAAAGGGTTTAAGAGGACTTCTTTAAAAATGTGATCCTTATTTTGGAAATGCTATCAGGATGGAGTTTTAGGACATTGAAAAGCTTTACCTCCTAAAAGGGGAGTAGTGACTCAGTCAGTATAGCATAGTAAAAGTGCTAAGCCTGTGTATAGTCCAAGTCTTACAGCATTTCTCTTTCCTTCTGGCTGAAGGCTGTTTTAGTTATGATGTCATTCTGATAGTGGAGAGCAAATGTCTCCTGATTCTACCATTAAACGCCTGGCTGACTTGCCTGATAATGATAGCATTGACGTCCTGCTCCTTGACAAATGCAAGCCCTTATGAGCCCTGTGAATTAACTTTTTCCCCACAGATGAGAGCTAGCTTGCTTTAGGACTCATGAATGTAGCAGCACTTCTTTGACAGATTACTTGGAACCCTCTCCATTTCTGCAACAAAAATACTCCCTAAATACTATTTCTATTATAATACAGTTTGGGCCTGATTTTCAGAAATGCTGAATCTGGAGTTCCTATTGACTTCACACAGAGTTGTGGGTGCTCAGCATCTCTGAAAATTAGGTCCCTATGTTCATTAGACAGCTGATCTTTTTTCTTAACTTTGACAACTTGAGGGCTTTCTGATTTGTAGTCATAACAAGAACAGCTTGAGATGCATATCTTCTTACTATATTATCTATTTTCCTTTTCTGTTGCACTTGTTTTTTATTCACATTACAATGGACGTACTGTTTGTTGTATTTTAAACCCTTTCAAAAATCATAAATTAAATGCATAGAGTTCAAAGAACATTATAAACAAAAAACAATTCCATTTTGGTACAACCACTTAAAATTAGTTTGTAGGAGAATATATCTACTAATGTTTCAGATGTAGTAGGAATCTTATTCCAGTTGATTCTTCCTTAAGCAGGAGACACTTACTCATGTCTGCTCTTTCTTCAGACCCGTAGATGTGACGTTATGTTTATATTGCCACAAATGAATGGGATTTAATGTTGATTTATTTAAAAAATTGCAAAGTATTTTTAAAGTTTCTTTTCATTTACTGTTCAAATGATGATAGTGAAATTAACATCTGTACTAGTGGAAAAGGTTAGTCCCCATATTATATTTGCAGCAAATTTGTCAAAATATTTCTATTCTAAAGCAATGTTTTGCAAAACATCCTGAAGATACAAATTGTTATTACAGAAATGCTGTATTAAAATTATTTTAGTAAATTTGCGGTGACTTTGTCCACTGCACTGAAGAAAAAGGTATTGTTCTACAGTCTTTCCTAACTTCTGAGAATACTTGAGATCTCTGATGTTCAGCAAGTTGTCCAGCATTGTCTTCACTGAAGACTTATATAATGAAGAGGTTGATGGTTGTATTTTTGTCCATGCTAGAGGACAATAACGCAACCCATTAATGATCCGAGAGGAAAATGAGTAGCCTGGAAGTTGCAGCATCAGTACCACTATTTAGCTTGCAGCAGTAAAGGCAGTGCTGAGATCAGAAATTATGAACTTCAGTACAGAAAGCTGAAACATTAGATTATTTACCTACCATGGGAGCCTTAGGTAACCAAGGAAATTTACATGAGAACAGACCTATAAAATCCACTAGCCCACTGAAATGGGCTATTCTTGTTCCCCATAGTAGCACAAGTTTTCCTCAAGTGTAAGAAAATCAGTATAGGTCATTTTCCCAAATGTTTACTTTTGCTTTAAGTTGGCTATGAATTGCACAGGTGTCTTCAGAGTGCTTTGAATAAAAAAGGCGTTTGCATGGGTTTATATGAACTTTATAAAAAACATCAAATAGTAAATAGATTTATTTTTCAAGTCTGAATGAGGACAATTATAGTTTGTTAGCATCTACTGATTTAGCATGTTTTGGGAAAGCATAAGTACATTTAACTCTCTGTTTCTGAATTTCTCTCAGATTTCTGAATAGATGTATCTAGTCTCTTCATAATGCTAAAACAGTACGGTATTTGGAATGTAATTTTTATATTCTTCCATTCAAACTTTGCATCTTCTGTCTCATCCTTCACCTCATCTTTGTGGGGGCATTACGTGCCTATGTTTCATAAGTGTAAGTAATGTGGATTCAGGAGAGAAAAAAATATAATATGTATTTCCCCTTTTATATAAATATGAATAAACTTCTTATTGGCAAGAAAAGATGAAAATTCAAATTATTTCTGACAAAGATTTTCTGGGCACAGATGCTTATTGAACAAGAAAAAAGGATGAAATACTGTGAAAGAAAATATACTTATGTAAAAGTAAAATAATTTTAAAACATTTAAGGGGATGATCCTAGGGATATTATAAAAATATGTATTTCTAGTTTAAGGTTAGGTGACTGAATGGTGCAGGGAACTGATAATAGAATACAGAACTTTTCACGACTCAGTCACTAGTCAGAGTCTGACCTTGGTCAGAAGTGACTGAAAACAGTTATGATCTGATGGATGTTTGGTGACCAACATGAAATGAATTGGTGGTGTCAGTCCATTTCTTAGTGGATCACAAAAAACGCAGCGACGTTGTCACTCTTATTGGCTGTTTCAGGAGTGAAGCTAAACAGTGAATGAACCTGAAGATCTGAAGTACTTTTTCACTCCTAGCAGTGATCCAAATCAGAGATGAAGCACATCGGTAGGGCAATGAGGGGAAATTTGCATTGCCCCTACCCAGCTGTACTTGTTCTGTGAATAAACAGAGAAATCCTAGAAGGGAGAACCTCCCATATTCTGAATCTGGCATCTTTCACATGTATTAAAATTCACTTAAAATTTCATGGGCATCTTGTGGACTTGCTAGCTAACCAGATGCATGAAAAAAGAGAATTATGGTAGACTAATTGTAATTAGCCTAGTAATCTGAGCTTTTCATATCTGTGGGATGGGGCCTTGAAATAATTTTAAATTCACTGAATTTTTTTAGAGGTCTTAATCTAAATACACGATGTGAGATTGTTTTTAAAACATTAAACTGGGTTCATTAGGCCAATTGAACTATATTAAAGACAAACAGTTTTGTCACAATACCACTATGATTTAAACACAAATCAAGAAAACAGAATTAAAACAGCCACAACAGCATCGATATCTGACCTCCTTTGCACTGTGATTTGCAGCATTTGTCCTGTGTCAGAGTCTCACAATAAAAGGCAGAATAAAATGATTCTTTGTAAATAGATAGTCATATTGTTAAAAAAGGTCACCATTACCTGTTGTGGTAGGGCTTTTTGATAGAGGAACGTATAGGCTGCAGTGCCTAATAATAAGTATGATAATGTTTCTTAGCACTTGCACAGTGTGTTTTACATTTCTGCTTCCACAATACCAATGAACAAGCATCAAGGCTCAAATTTTCAAAAGTGGACTCTAATTTCTGGCACTTCAATTTAAGATGTCCAACTTCAGACCCTTGCGATTTTCAGAAGAACTGAGCACCACAGATGCAACTGGAATCAATGAGAGTTGCAAGTGCTCATCACCTCTGAAAATAAGTCACTAGGTGTCAAAAGTTGGATGCCTAAAACAGGAGACACCCAAAATTAGAGGCTATTTTAGAAAATTTGGCCCTACCTCACTGATAGTATTAGCTGGTTTTACAGATGGGGAAAACTACAGCAGGGAAGTTAAATTACTTTACCAAGGCCACAGAATGAGGCAGTAGCTGAAGAGTGGTTAGTGTTCAGGAGTTCTGACTCCCAGTCTGGTGTCATTGCTCTACCCTACACTGCCTAGGTGCAATGGGTAAAATTGACATCAATGGGAGTATTGCCATTGACTTCACTGGGGTCAGGATTTCACCCAATGTTAGTGGTTCAGAGTGCCAGGGTTCTCCTTTCCTTCATAAGTTTGTGTCAGCCTTAATGTAATTATAGTCACTTCATTAAATGTCTTCACTCTGGTAGTGCCCTGTGTCCCATAGAACCTTCCCCCTACTGTTGCATTCCAGTCCTTCTGTTTGAGGGGGACGGGCAGGGTGACCAGATGTCCCGATTTTATAGGGACAGTCCCAATTTTTGGGTCTTTTTCTTATACAAGCTCCTATTACCTCCCACCCCCTGTCCTGATGTTTCACATTTGCTGTCTGGTCACCCTAGGGACTGGAGCCCCACTGAGCTAATCAATACCGCTCCTCAATCAGCTGGAGAGGTTGCTATTGAGTAACATCCCTGCCCACATGGCCCAGGGCTGTATGTATACTGCCACTCCAGTAGTCCTGGCCTCTGCTGGTCTGCGGAGTGAGAGACTGAAAATCAGACCTGAGCAAACCAGGCTAAGCTAGGGGGCAGACTTACATTTATTTTTCTAAATGATAGTATAATTTGTATGAACATTATTTTATTTCATTGCTATAAAGTGGTCTCCATAGATTTGCACTGACATTGTTACCTTCAGCCTTGTCACTGTAATATGATCTATCACAGATGGTAGAAATAGGTGTATTAATATGTCCGGTTAATCTAAAGTTTAGGAAACTGTGAGTAAATAGGAAACTCAGGCAGAAATGCTTCATGCAAAGGGTAATAAGCATATGGAATAAGTTACAGGAAAGGCAATAGAATTAATAAGTATAAAAGAGTTCAAGAGAAACCTAGGTTTGCTGCCGGAGAAAGAAATTGTAAGAGCTATGGTGAAAAAAGCAAGGTGGTGAAGATTAAATTTTATATCAGAAAGAAATGGCATGTTGGGCTGGGTGGCCTTTTTCTTTTCCTAAAATTTGTTATTTTGATAGATCTGCATGAACGTACATAGTGACTTTTTATTTTCATGTACAGCAGTAACCGTGTCTCCATATACTTGCATTGTTGTTTTCATGAAAGCTCTGTAATGGTACTAAGATGTAAGGCTGTGTGAAACTCAGGGCTTGTCTGTATCAAGGCTTTTTGCACCACAGCTTTGCTGATATAGGTGTGACAATGGAAATCCTTACTATAGATCAAGTGTACTGGTTAAGAAGTGACTTATACTGTGTGGGTTAGAGCTGCATTAGTACAAATCACTCTCTGCACTGATGCCAGGGCATCTACACAAAGGGTTTGCACTGATGTACCTACATCACTGCAGCTACACTAACAAAATAAACCCCTGTGTAGACAAGCCCTCTATGGTTTTCTTCACAAAGATCTGTGTGAATATCTTCATTGGTTTCAAACTGTGTCGCTTCTCCTCAGTTTCTCTTTGAATACTGGGTTTGCCCAAACCCTGCATTTTAAAGCTAAACTAATCTTGAAACTGCTGCTTCACTTGGTTTTGCATCAAGGCCATGTTTAACTGAAAATTTCACACAGTTTTGATGCAAAACTTCTATTTGGTCTATGTTTGCTGAGAAAATACATAAAGGTTAGCAAAAAATGTGAACCAGTCTGGGATGAATTTCGAGGGCCTGATTTTCTTCCCAAAGGAAAAACTGTCTCTGATTTCAATGGGAGCAGTTTTGGGCCACCAGGTATAACAAAACCCCCAAAACAGGTGAGTCTGGTGTGGTTTCTACTTTCACTATGAACTCTTTGCACAACTCTACTAAGCTGTCTCTTTTAATGTCAAAAGCAGATCTTCTCAGACAAGTGTGCGAGATCATGCTCAAACCAAACTTTTTCCAGTTTCATTGCTTATGTACAAAACATTTTCCTGTTTCATTTCTTCAAATCTCAGCTGCTTAGAGTTTGAAAAAGCAGAGCTTATAGACTCCCCCAAACTGGAATCTATAATTAAAGTGACTATATTTCACCCTTAATTAACGTGCTCTACTATGTAAGGGGTCTGTTCTTCATTGATTCATTGGGAATATGCTGTAGGAATGTGATTCTTCTTATTGTTAATGGAATCAGTGGGAAAGAGACCCTATAATTTTGGTCCTCTCCTATTAATACCATAACAGATAACAGCTAGTAGAATACTTTGTTCTCAACATTACTGTTTTTCTTTAAAACTCTCTAACATATTTTAGGTCTTTTCAAAATATTCTTGATATTTTTAAAGAAAAAGATCATTCATAAGAATATGTTTTATTCAAGTGCAAAAAGGTACATGCATGTGTCTACTGTATATACAATATCTATGAATATTGAACATGCTTTTAGGCAAATGAACAATAAGGAAAATAAAATTTCCAGATTGGGTCTTCATATTATTTTTTATTTGTTTTATTGCCAGTAGTGTCCTTAGTGTGTGAGGTGCTTTCCAGTCATAAGAGAGAGCATGGTTCCTGCCCCATAAGAGTTCACAATATAAAACACGAAATAACATTCCCAGAGATGGAAGGTGCAATATACAAATGAAATACAAAAGCCACACGTTGAAAGGCCACAGTGGTAATGTAAATAATTTGTAACCCAGTGTGGATTACAAATCCCATCATTCGATATATTATGTGTTTGAACTAAGCTGATCTACAGTCCAGTCCTGCATCCCTCGTACATCCCAAAAGCTTAGGGATTGGGTGTGCAAAGAATACAGGATTAGTCTCTTAAATTGATAATTCTTGGGAATAGGAGTGGTTTCTTTTCTGTTTGTACAGCACTGAGCACACAGATGGCATTCAGGAACTAGTAATAGAGAAATCCTACATGAAGACGTTTAATATAGCTGGGAGTTCCAAGGAAGACTGTTAGGTTAAAACTCCCATTCCTGTGTAGAAACTCTTGGGAGAGGGCCACAGATAAAGAGAACGATAGGAAACGCCCCTTTGAGTTTCCTAACAAGTATTCCCTCAAGGCTGAAGGGTTTGTTGAGCTGTGGAGTTGGGATGAGGTGAGAATCCACGGGGAGGGGAGTCAGGACATTGATAGCTCCTCGCTCCTGTCTAGACGTGGCCTCTCTTCTCACCCTTATCTTTCCTGGCAGCTCTGGCAGATACCATGCTGTATCAGTTGGATGCTGGGATGCTGTTAACAGCTATGGAGGAGACCCAGGGGAATAAAATAGAGATCTGAGTTCTGGTAGTAACTCCCTGCTAGATTTCTACACAGAAACCTGGGAGGATGTGTGTGGCAGGAGCATGGGCAGGCACACTTTGACTCTCCAGCACAGGAGCATTCCTGGAATCCCAGAGAAAGAGGAATGGTATTACAGAAGCCCTGTTCCTCCATTGGCAAACTGGCAAGATCTGTCCAATTGGGGGAATGCTTTGGATCCATATTTATCAAAAGCAGTTTTCATTAGCTGTGTTATTACTGTGAGTTATTAAATCTGAATATTTTAAAATCATATACTTAACCATTTTCGGGGCCGGCCCACAACATTTTGGCACTTAAGGCGGGGAGCTCAAATGATGCCCCCGTGCTCCGTCGCTTGGGCCAAAACTTTGAAAGGTCTCAATTCTGCCTTCTTCCTGTTCTACTCCTCTCATGGTACTGCTCTGCTACCTACCCCAATAAAGGAGAACTAACAATTTAAAATGCCTTGTTCAAAAATTTTAAGTAACACTTAACTTTCAAATGCCCGAAAAGCAAATGTAACTTTTCTTGTCTGCATAGTAAACACTGGCATTTTTATCTGTTTAAATAATCAAAGTGGTGCTTTCCGTGCCTTCCTGGTAGCAAAGATTTGAACTGTTTCCTGAAGGTCCACAATCTGGGCCAGCTCATGCTCTATTGAAATGGTTGCAAGGCCGACCAGCCTCTCCTGTGTCATTGTGGAGCGTAGATGTGTTTTTATTAACTTCAGCTTGGAGAAGCTGCGTTCTCCACTGGCAACTGTTTTAGGAAGTGTTAGAAGTGCGCAGAGCAACAAAAGCATTTGGAAAGAGGGTGGTCATCTTATTTGTGCACATATATTCCAGAACAGCCTTTGGAGTTGATCCTGCTGAAACGTATCTTGAAAGGGCTTTCAGTTCATTGCCTAAATCACTCACATCAATATCGCGCATGTGATCATGTGTCAACACTATTTCTAGTGCCCTGCATTGTTGGTATAGGTCTTCTTCAGGTATAGTGAGGAGTTTTGGAATATCATAGAACATCCCAAATATATTTCTGTGTTCCTTGAGCTGCATGAAATGTTCTTCAACTGACTGTATTGCACAATCTAGCACCTGGTTAAAGAATTAAACTTTGAATTGTTGTTTGGAGTCTCTTATGGGATTATCCCGTACCTCGTAATCAAAATGTCTTCTTTGGTGACTCTTGTATTCTTGAATAGATGGGAAAATAGCTTCAGTGTGAAGTTCCTTTGCCAACTTCTGTGCACTCTTCAGAACGTTTCGAAATCCCTCATCTGACCGGTAAGACTGTAGGTATGACTTTGCTTTGTCCAGTTGTTTCACTGCTCCAGATATATCAAGGTTAACACCTTGGAGTCTCTTGCTTACAACGTTTATTTCAAATAGTATGTCATGCCACAACACCAAGCCACACAGAAATTTGAAGCTATGTATGTTTCTGGTGATTCCATTTCCCTCTGCCACTGTTCTCGCACGAACAGTTCCTGTCATAGCATTATCCTCCATGGCATCATCCATCTTCCCAATTTGGTGTTTGATAGGCTTTATCGCCTCCATTCGACTTCCCATCGTGTGGCACTCAGTGGTTTCAGTGTCAGAGAGGATGTTTCCAGATGTTGCTTCAAAATTTGCCATCGATGAGTTGATGCAGAGAAAAATACATAGATGCTTTGAATTCCATTAAACAGTTCAGCAGTCCACTAGAAGCTGATGCTGCATCACTGACCAGCAAGTTCAATGAATGAGAACTGCATGGGACAAAAAAAACTTGAGGGTTTAACTCTCAGATCCGTGTCTGCCCTCCTCTGTTCTTTCCTCTCATGTTGGCACCATTATCATAGCCCTGACCTCTCATGTCAGCTATCGCAATTCTTGTATCTTCCAGCTTTTTAAGAAGCATATTTGTCATATCAGCTCTTGTAGTATGATAAATGTCAATAAATTCTAGAAAATGCTCTCTGACAGTCACCATTGCAGGGACATTTTCACTAGGTTCTGTTGTTATTACAAAATGCACCATTAAAGTCATTTGTTCCGTAGGCTGATGTCAGGTGTGCAGTCCAGAATAACAGAGTAATATCTTGCTGACTTCAGATCTGTCACAATCTTCTGTTTGACTTTTGTTGCCTGTATGATCTCATTTTGAATTATTTTTCCAAGGTAGTGGTGTGTGTACATTTCTTGGGTAGTGACTCTTCTTAGATGCTCCTGGAGTACAGCATCAAACTCAGCCATCAGCTTCACAATTTTAAGGAAGTTTACATTGTTTGGCACATGCAGCTGATCTGAAGTGCCACGCAATGCTAGGTTTTGGGCAGCAAGCATTCTCACAGTGGCAATGAGCCTTTTCAGAACATTTTGCCAGTAAAGAGACTCTGATGTAATCTTCTCTAGATGCTGATCATCTATGGTGGCCTTTAACCTTAGTCTCATCTCAAGCTCTTTCCACCTATGGAATGCTCTCTGGTGATTTGCTGCCTTCTCATGGCATTCCAGATTTCTAGCCAGATTTTTGCAGTCCTTTGTTCCTGTAGAACCCAGTGTGGCTGGAACATTAGACTGGACGAGTCTGCAACAAAAACAGTATGCAGCATTCTGGGTTTTTGAGTACATAAGCCATGGCCTCTCCACTTTATCACCATTGGGGATTTCATGCCAGTAATGTGTTGGATGGAAACTTCTATTTTCATTATCTTTGGGGAACATGAAGTTTTTCACTTGCTGTGGCCCATGCAGTACAAGGAAGTCCCTCAGTCTACTGCTCAAGTGGGTCCACAGTCCTGGATCATCTAGACTTAAGGAACTAAACTCAGCAGCAGTTGTTTCTTGTGCCTCCACCACACTCTTCTCTGATCTACACTTTTCTTCAAGATTGTGCATGATTACATCCATTTGAGATGGAGATATGGATGCTGCAGTAGCTGCCAGGTCACCTGCACTCTGACCAACTCCTCCTCACCACTCACATCCTCACTTGGGCCGGAAAGCTCACCATGAACATTTGTGTCTATGTATCTCAGGAGAACTCCTTCCTGCTTAGATAGAAAAGCTTCCTTTGCTTTCTTTCTTTTTCTGAATGCTGCCCCAGAGGGGCTTTTTCTTCTTTCACTCATGACTGCTGTTTGGTGCCATCTATAGTGGCTCGCAACACTCAACTGAAGGGAACAAATAATCAGGCTGGTAGCAGGGCCTGAGTGAGGGAAGATATCAACGTCTTAAGGGCCTAACTGGCTCCTACTATTTCAGTTGATGGCCTGTTCTCCTCAAGTGGGTTCAGGGAAGCAGCAGGAAACAGGAAGCTCCCTGAGAAGTTGGTATTAATCAGTCCAGGCTCCTGGGGGTGCTAGAGCGGTACATAAGAGGCTCCTCCTCCTCTCTCTCCCTGCAGCTTCTGCTGCTTTCTGTTATTCCCTCTCACCTTTTCTCCTGCCTGCCTGTTATGTCTCTTGTGCCCTCCTTCCTCCAGCACAGCACTCCACCATCTCTGTGCATCTAGAGCAGAGAGAATATATATGCACCAGCAGCAGACACAATTTTCTACACCCTGGGTCCTAGTGGCGCCTCCCCACCGCCCCGCACAGTCTGGCACCTGAGGCGGCCACCTCAGTTCGCCTCATGGTAAGGCCAGCTCTGATTTTATTTCCTTTTTTTGCATTTTACTTCATTTGGAAACATGAAGTCAGTTTCACTGGTTACTCTTTTTGTTTGTCACCAGCTACCAAAAATGTTTACAACAAAAAATTGTTTTCAGTTGAATTAAAAAAGAATCATGGAAATCTCTCTCTATTGGTCTTTGATTTCTATATAAAGGTACGTTTTTCAAAATCTAAATTAACCTGACAATTTCTCTCTCTTTTATTTTTTAAAATAATGTATTTCTGATATATCTGTAGAAGAAAAAAGGAGCCTGAGCCGAAGTTTGTGGAAATCTCTCCAGTTAGAGTCTTTCCTTTGACTTCCATGGGTTTTGGATCATATCCTTAACCTGTATTTAAAAATCTCTGTTACAATTAGGTAAAGTAGGCTTACAAATTTAGATTTGTGTAACTTGTTCTCTTACAGAGTAATTCAATGGGGGTCATCTCTTTGCAGGAAAAAAAACTTAAAGTAGATAGATCTGTGTCTACAAATGATATGCATTCATAATTCTCACTGGAGCCAACGGGAATTTTGTGTGTGCAGTTTACAAAATCAGGTCCTTTGTAAGTTCACCATAGTACAATGTCAGCTAACGGTTATTCATATGAAATCAATTTAATACTTAAAAAATTAATCTGACTGAAAATGCTGGTCAAGATGTGTGTTCAGCTGGGATTTTAATTATTTTGGTTTACAAAATGTCTGGTAACAAATGGCCTTTTCGGGGGCAGTTTAAACCTATAAGTATAAATCTCATGGCAGTATTCAGCCCAAGTTGGCTTCGTGGCCTGCAGAGCCCTAAGAAGTACTACACACCTCCAAAGATGTGTAGGTGTGTAAAGCAGGTTTTGGCTGGATATGGACACACAAACTTTCCCTCTGCCCACGTCCCTAAAGCATTCCTATATAATGTAAATAGAAGAATGAGGGTCATGTTAATTGATGAGATCTATGTACACCTGTAGCTGCACAACAAAGTGTGTAAAGAGGATGGATACGCTGCCTGCATTTGGAAAAACAAGTTTTGCTCAGTGTTTAACCATGTAAACATGAGAGAAATGCGGACCACTTCAGAAAAGAAAGTTCTCTGTACTAGTGAATCATAACTACTTCTGCAGGGCCCAGTCCTGCAAACACCCACTACCTGCTTCAGTGCTTGTTGCCATGAGTAGTCCCAATGAAGTCAACTCATTGAAGACCCTATTAAGTATTTACATGATCAGGTCCATAGTTGTTTTAGGATTTGGTCTCCTTTGCTTAGATTTGAACTTAGTCAGAGTTAGTGTGTTTCATGACTAGATTAAAGTCACAATTCCATAAGGAAAAAGCTACTGTTTTATCAATAAGGTATCCCAGACCCATTTAAACATCAACTCTCAAATGGCTATTTCAGATTATGATGTTAGCACTTTTTGGACATTTTTTATAGCTTGAATATGGTATTGCAGTTGCTTCATGCTTAACTGAAACATCACTTACATTTAGTGAATTTTTTTTCTAAGACAGGTTCTATGAATTACATATTTATAAGACATTGGGAAAATATGTTAAATTATTGTATCCATGTTGAAAGACATACATATAAGCAGATTTTGGAGCCATTTACAGATATATATGCTATGACATATGATATTGTTAGTTCTATTCTATGACTTTTACAACCATCTAAAGCAGATTGGAGCCTCTAGCCCAGGTATGAGATTCTCATACTGTATATCACAGGTCCAGGTACCTCTTTCAATTTAGATTATATGTGCACATTTCAGGACTTTCTTTTTAATGTCAAAGAGCTTATTTTTTTGGGGGGGGGGTTGGACTTTGTGAGAGGTGATTTTCTGTTGTGGGTTTGTTTGTCCTATCTGGAGAAGAGTTTCATATATTTAAGTCAAACCAAATGTTATTATCTATTATGGAAATGCTACATTTCAGAAGTGCAGCATCCTTCTAGTGCATCTAGAAAGATTGCTTTCTTGGTGTTGGTCTTTGATAAGAATTTACTAATCTATCCTTTAGATGGCATCTTCTGTTATGTTAAAATAATATCTTTTTCACTAAGTTTTGTGTGTGTGATTTATGCTTTAATTGTTTTATTGGGAAAAAAGCCTTGAAAAAAAATCTTGGGCCAACAATGATGATAAATTTATTGATATAATATTTATGGCATCAGATCTCTCAGTTAGAAGAGACTTAAAAACACTTTCGTTTTCTTTGGCCCTTATTTTCCAGTCCATTCCCACTAGTGGATGGAGCTAAATCTAATAGAATAAACCAGAGAGATGCTGAAAGGAGAAGCACTGGCTCTCAGCATGCTCCCCTCCACACCTGGGGGTATCAGAGCAAGAGCTGAATTAACAGTACTATAGTTAGTCACCTCCATGGCTGCTACTGTGCAGCCATGTGAAAGGGCTTTGCTACCAGAGAATGGAGGCTAGCAGTAAGGAAGGGTGAATGAGTAGTCTGGTGGTTATAGGATCTGCAGGGTTGCACGAGAGAGTTCTGCATGGATCTCAAGACGCCTTCTCTGCAGCCCTGTAAACCTTTCTCATAGGCTCAGGCCTCTGCCTTATCAGCAGACCTGTAAAATTCTCTCATAGTCTCATAGACTTTAAGGCCAGAAGGGACCATCATGATCATCCCTCGTTGAAGGGGAGCATATCAAAGCACTCTTTGACTCCCTGTCCTTTGGGTTTTTCTGTGGCCCTTTATATTTAAAATATTATTGTTCAAATAAAATGGAAATAACTTAGGCTAGTCAAATCAAAGGCTGTCCTAGGCTGTAAAGCAACGTTACCTTATTCTGGATACTGGATGTATCTCAGCTGCCTAGTTACAGTATGTAGAATTTACTTTCATTTAGGGTTTGTCCCCTGTGGAGATCATTATTTAGTGGTAGGGTAGCTTTTGTGTGTTGAGTAGGGATCATTTATTTCTAAAGAAATAAGAGGACTTAACAGCAGTGCCCAATCAATATGCAAAATCCTACTAAGATAATTTGTATTTAAATGTGAACAGTATTAATTCTAAACAATCTTCAACCCTTATTTAGTCTAATAATTGTTGGACATCTAGGTGAAGAAGGCACATCTAACTTATTATCAACGATATTGCCAACACTTAAACCTTTTGATTAGGTGACGCTGTTACCTAGTATTCTATTAGGGCCTGATTCTGCACCTATTATCAGTAGTAAATAGTAGTAAAACAACAATTGAATCCAATGAGAACAGGATCCAGGCCATAATGGAAGGAGGTACAGATGGAGATTGGCTAGTGAGTAGAGGAGTATGTAACTAGTATTAATTATAGTTGTACTGTAGTATTTTATATAAGGTGTTTGTATATTTTTGAATAGCTATATGGTATGTTATAATGTGTGTGTGTGTGTATATATGAATGGAATAGTTGCACTTTGAAAATGTGAATAAGAAATTAATTTAAAAGAATAATTTTTTTGGTGGGCTTGTTTTACATTTTCCTTTTAAATTAAACTTTTTTTGGAATTGTGCTTTCCTTTTTTATTTATATTTGGTACAGGAAGGCTGTATAATAACCAAACTTTTAAAATTTGCTTGTTCTGTAGCTTAGGAATTTTATTGTGTTTGTGAGGGGAACACAAGTTCATTAAATTATGAATAGTTTATGCTTATTTACCCTTTGTTTCATGAGTAGAGTTCAGTATTTTGTAAACATGAGACTCACATTCATGAAAAGAATTTCAGTTATTTAAGTCATTCAGTGAAGAAGCATAATATTACACTACGATAACTCCGCCTGTGTTTTTTTGGTTGGTCTTGTACTGAGCATTTCTTTGTTAGTACCTAGGTGATGAATCCTATCCTTTCAAAGATCTGTGCTCTCAACACCCAATTCAGCAGTCCATCTTTTATCAGCATATTTAAGCATTAAGTCGATGGGAATTAAGCTTGTACCTTGTTTTTCTGAATAGTGATGGAGTTAAACATGTGCTTAAATTTGTTGCTGAATTGGGCCCTTAGATTAGAAACCAGGAAAAGCATGCCTCAAACAATACAGATACCCAGGAGGCCATCATTTGAGAAGTTGTGATACATATTGGGGGAGCTGGTTGAGGGACAGACTTTCTCTCTGTGGCCCCTGTTGCACTGGTCAGTAGCCCAGATTGTATTAGAAGGCCCAATATATTTGTATAATTGTTTTTAAAATTCACTGGAATTTTAGTTTTTTAATTATTTTTTGTAAGTTTAAAGGAAAATTCCATTTTTAATTTTACATTTCAGAATCATCCTGGTTTGTATTAGAAACAAGGGAGCTGACTTTTTAAAACAAATCAACATTTTAGTTTACATAAATTAAAACTTATTCCATAGAACCTTCCCTTGTTTTGTGATAGAACAAAAAAGTAATCTCCTTCCTTGACACCTGGACTCCTCTGGACACCATCCACAATCTCCATCCTCTACTAGGACTCATTCAGACATCAGTAAACATCTCCCTTCCAGAAAGCCAGAGCCAGTCAGATAGCCCTCAGTCTCCCCTTAGTCCAGGATATCAAGCCAGGGTCACTCAGGTGGTTCCTAGGAAGGAAGAGGAGGAAACCATGCTTCTCTGGTACCCAATCTGGATCTTTGCCATGAACGGAAGGGGAAAGTGAGGAGGGAAGGGGGCTTATAAGGAAGGTAAGGCTGCTTGATTCAAGGGGGGGTAGCGAGGGTGGTGATAAACCATGTAACAGGATAAACCTGGAACCTGGCCAGGATCTATGGATCAGGTCAACTGATATCTAAGCTGAGCGAGAGCTAGGATTCAAAGAGAGGCTAGAGGAGTGATGTTTACTAGTGCTACAGTGACGATTTGGTGGAGGAGGGGGAGCTGTGGAAATTACAGGGTGTAGCCAGAGTGTCCAGATAATGGGGGGAAGGGGAGGAGAGAAACACTAATTTTCCATATAACAGAAAATGCCAGCCTCCATTCATTAAGTTCAGCAGCGTCAACAGTCATAAAATAGCTCTCACTTCTGCAGGTTGTTTGGAACTAATATTTACTATTTTAATTTTCTTTGCAGCCCTTGGTATAAAAGTCAGGGCAGTTTCCCTTCAGTTTGGAATTCTTGGTAAAATAAAAAGATCTTTACCAAATATTTAAAAATTTAATTTAACTGAACTAAAATTGTAAAAATTCTAAGAAGTGATATCAACAAACAGCCACCTCTTTCTCCCCAAAAAACTAAGAGGGCTCTTTAGTCCAAGAGCAGATTGAGCTCTCTAATAGCACTCTTGGCTCTTTCAGACTGGGAGCCTGGACCTTTCATGTGATGCTTGTACCTCCTTGGGGCAGATATGGAAGCACAGGCACAGTGTAAAATGTTGGCAATAAGGCAAATATCAGGTACATTTAGCCCAGGATTAGTGGCTGGGACTCTTGAGTGTCATCTGAACATTGATTATTTGTTAGATAGTGCAGTTATGCTTAATGGAGGGCACAGCTCAAGAGTTACATAGCTTAACTAGAATATTCAGTTTTATGCACTGTACCATGTTCACGTTCACAGCAGAAACTTGAGTGGCGTATGACACTGAGTTGCTGTAATATTTTCCAAAGCAGCCACGTATCACAACACTGAGAAAACTCATGAAACTCCCGTGCTGTGTTTTTTGTTCTGTAAGTTGTGCTTGCACTCAGCAAAAGGATGAGAAAGGGATTGAAATATTGTGTAGCATGTGACATGTATTTCAGTGAAGTGAAAGGAATGGCACACACCTGTTGTTGGCTGTGACAGGTCACTTACATTAAGCTATGCGTTGTTACTGCTTGCACTGGTTGGGCATAGCACAAATTATGTGGCAAAATCACAGTCCATTATTGGCCATGTGACATAAGCACCGTGAGAAGCTGCAGCGTCTGAGCCCCCAGCTCTCAGAATTTCCCCTCTGTCATATGAAGAAAAAAGAAATATGGGCATAAAACAGATCTAAAGAAAATCCGAAAAGTAACATATTGCTGTCCTTAAGTGAATCCAGACTACAGTGGGGATCAAGAATGGGCTTGTTATGGGCTCGATGCATGAATTAGTAGGTGAAATCTATGGCCTGTGTTATGACATAAGTTTCCTAGGTAAACATAATGATCCCTTCTGTCTTTAGTCTAAAGTTGAAATCCTGTCCCATTTAAGTCATGGGCATATTTCCATTGATTTCAATGGGGCCAGATTTTAATCTTATGGATCCATGAAAAAGGAACTGAAGAGCTTATTGCCCCCTGCCTTGATTCTATTTGATGGAAAGTCATTTTCATGGTTGTGACGTTTTCAGCCCTTATGGCACACGTCACTAGGGCACCTTGAAAATCCAGAGATTTTGGAGCCTGAGAAATTCCCTCCAAAGCCTGAGACTAGTACAATGTCCTATTTTTTCCTTCAGTGACATACACACTACAAAATGCCATCTCCTGTCCCATAACAGAGACATAGCTCTTCATCTTTTGTGGTCTCTAATGCACCTGGATTTAAAATACTTCCAGAATGTTCATTGCAGAAATTTGACAGTTTTGAAGACTAGTCCAGATTAACAAAGCACTCTTGTACCACGCTGATGAGATATAAATGCATATAGAGAGAAATGCATTGTCGTAGGATATGAATTTAATCATACTCGGAAATGGTCTGAGGAGTTAGTGTTTTGGATTTGAATCAGGTTTTGGTTTGAGTATTGAGCTCCACCAGGGTTAGGGCTTGTATTCAATGGCCCTGATAGCTGTTAGCTGATTTTGTGACATTTTATCCTGAAAATGTGGAAAACTCATGAGTCTGATGAGATTTCCACCACCGTAGGCCAAAATCTCCTAAGAATGCCTGAATTCAATATGGAACACGAGTCCCTTCCAGTTTCAGATCTGACCTGCTATGAAAACCATAGAAGTGGGTTTGGGGCCAGGCATTCAAATTTGCCTTATAGGCCAGTTTTCAGTTGGTTCCAGTTGGCATCTGGATTTTGAAACTGCGCAAGGGTCTATTCATTTACTGGTTCCTGGGGCAAGCAGTCCTACAAATAAAAGCAACAGATGTGAGTAGAAACCAAAAAAAGATCAGATGGAAGTTTCTGACAGAGTCCACAGGAAGTTCTGCTAGAATAACTCCTCCAGAGGATGCCTCTAGAATTCAAAGTTCCTGTTCTGCCCCCATCTATATAGAGAGAGCAAGGAGGTACCTTCTGAATTGTCAGATTATTTACCCAAGGTATATGGGCACAGTTCCCCTTTAAATAGAAAGTAAGAAGATAATTGTGTGTTGCAGATCTGATTTTTCCAAATCTGTTTGGCTATGTGTGTGTGAATGCTCGATTTCAGTGTTGCAATAATTGCATGCATAGCTTTTTAAATCTGGTTCTGGATGTCCTATGCCAAAAATATGTAAAGAAACTCAAAACTCACTATATTTTAACAGAGAATTTACATTTTATATAACTATAGTCTAATATGATTTATTTAAAAATAAAATAATGAGAGTGGTTGCATTTGATTCAAATTTTAGCATTGGAACCTTTAATTTAGCTAAAAATTTAAATGCCTGTTTCCTCCTAAACCACACCCTTTTTTGTGCTCTTAAAGTAGTTACAACGAAGAACTGCAGAACTGGAGATGAACCCTGTTTTAAGGCGGGTAGATTGTAGCCAAATGTGAATTTCTCTGTGGAGGCTGATGATGTGTGCAGGCAAATTTTCTGAAATCATAAATCTCAGTGGAAAAATTGCTATCAAGATATTAGATGGAATCTCAGAACTAAACCACCTACATGATACTTTGAAGTCCACAGATGAAAGTCTGTGTTTATAGCTTACAATATGGCTTTAGATTTTTAGTTTTAAACTCACTGTATTCATACAGTAACTATTGTAATGACAGCTAAATTGAGTGCTGATTTCATGAAATAAATTTGTCCTTTTGTGAAAAGATTCTAAAATCAGGTATTCCATCAGTGCAACCTTGTGGAGCACCATTTACAATGCACAAATGAAAATTTGCTCTCCTCAGCTGTCAGTACAGTATGCTGAGAAATGAGCATATGAAGGCAATTTTAGTGTTGAACCTTTTTTAATTCAACACATCATTTGGTTTCAAAATAGTTAAGTAAATTGTATTAAATAATTGTAAACATTCCAAATAGTCATCCAAAACAAATCATATTTTGCATAATTGTAACTTAGAAAGAAAATATTAAAATGTAAATCAGTGAAGAGGAAAAATTAGAAAACCAACTCATGACTTATTACACTTTAAAGAAAGTTGCTTAAATATTCAGACTGGGTTGAAATTTATGGGGGTTAAATAAATCTATATGGTTCCTTTAAGAAATCCAGCAAATTTTTATAAACAGTGTCAGGTTAAAAAAAGGCCTTAAAAATATTTATTGCTACATAACTTTGAATATTTCTTTTCTAGTTACTGGAAAGCTCCCTATGTAGTATGATTTTTGCAATGCAATAGGGTCTTCATTTTATAAAGTGCCTGGAAATTTGTTGTGTGATCAATTATATAAATAGTTTTATTGTTTAGAAAGTGTTTAAAATGAACTCTGTTTCCCCCCCCCACATTAAATTTTTTAAAGAGAGAGATTTGAAAATCAAAAATTCAGAGAGTTCAATCTTCCATTTCCCCCAAAGTGTACAGTAGGGTATACCAATTTAGACTTAGACTCAGACTCACTTTGACTTATGGGACTCTTTTCATTAGAAAGAATGCAATTACAAAGCTTGCACTTTACATTAAGAAACAGTGAATGATATAATAATTGTAAATGATATCTACGGTATAACTAACCATATATTCTTCCAAAGAGAATGCAAACAATAGGAAGAAGAAAGTAAAATCAATAATATGACATTGTATGAATATATCTGGTCCATTAGTTCTGGGGAAATCTATTGCGTTCAATCCTAAATCACATTCAGTGTATGAAGTGGATAAATAAGAATGTTAGGGCGGTCCTTTTTCCCTTTGAGCTTAATGGCAGTTTTGAATGGAAAGGGACTGCAGGATTAAACTCTAAATTAACTGTTGTGAAGCAAGATTTTTAAGACCCTCGTTCACAAATGGGTTATTTCCAAAGAATACAATTATTGTATAGTATTTTCTTTACAAACTTTTCTACAATTCCAGTATATTTTAATACAGTAAGAATGTCATAGTTTAAAAGGGTTTTTCACTTCCTAAATGGTGTGTGTGTATTGTGAAATTTGACAGAAGTTTGCTTATTCCATTGCTGTTTGCGTATGGTATATTATATCTAAGCATATCAAATATATTTCACAAAACAATTATCTTGAAAGAACATGCTTATAAGATGTCCCCCAATCCCTAAAAATTGTAAAGGGCTGGCCTTATACCTAGAATTTCTGATCCCTGAACACCAATTGTTGGTTGATTAAGGTCAATGATAGCACTTACGCAGTCCTTCTGTTGACTTGGATCATGTGACCTAAGTGATTGATTTAAGCACAGAATTGCTAATTTTCTATTGTAACAGTCTCCTCTACAGAGCAACATTCTTCATTAGCCCAAATTATTTATTCTATATTTAAAGGCAATTCATTTTTTCCTTTACCAGTGCCATTAAATAAATGTAGAATTGCCTATCTCGCTCACTAGTGCAAAAGTGTCAGTGCCAGTGTTAGATGCAGCCTTTGTTCCCACATATCTTTGGCTAGGCTGAGATTCAGAATAGCAGATAATAACATACAGTGTGTATTATTGATGTTGTCTTAATTGTCTTATTGACAACTCACTTGCACCTGAAGAGGCATGCTAATAGTACACATTTTATGAGACTGTACGTATTTTCATGATTGAACCTATAGCTACAGAAAGGTTTAAAACACACAAAAATCTTATCCATTGAAACCGCTGAAATATCTTATATATATTTTTGTAAAAGTCCATTTATTCTGCTCAGTTGAATTCAATTTCTTCCCTCTTAATTATCCTACAGTATTGGCTAACTAGCTACCTATTTATACTTAGTGTGGAGTTGGTTCTAAAAGTGTACGGACCATGCACCATTAACTTAAAAATAGTGGCTTGTAGGGCTGGAATATTATACATTTGAACAATGTGGTAAGGCCTGGATATAAAAGGAGAAAGTGTGCACTTGTTTGCCCCTTCCAGCGAAAGGAGAATGCATTGAAGGAGATGTATATTTATATACAGTCTGCCAGGGTTCAGGTACATGGTATCCTCATTGTGACTGTGCCAAACGTGCTATTCATTTCTCATTTTGATTTCTTTTGGTGTGGGCTCCCTAAGAGGATGCTGAAATGGTTTATTTATTATTGTTAAGTTTTATTTTCTATTATGTAGCCCTGTGAATTGATTTGTGACATTGTTGAACGTTAAAATCAATAAACAAAAAATAAAAATATAGCATGTAGCATGTATCAGTGTGAAGTGACGGATGTAGGCAAGTACTAAGGAAATGCTCCTGCTGGGAGTGATTGCAGCCTGAAGTGTTCTACATGTGCATGATCTGCATACTGCCGTTGTCTCCTTATGAAATCCACCCGTTGGGACTGATGGGCTCTTCTGCCTTTGCACATGCCAATCAACGCAGAAGGACCAATTGGCAACATACAGTTTCACACCAGCATTGTTATCTGGCTGCTGCTTTTTTCCTGGCGTCATCTCTGACTTGCCTCAGATGGATTCAGTCAGGGATTGACACTCTGCTCACAACCCTGTTTGTTGTAATGTTGGAACTGAAGGAGGAGGAAAAGTGGACTGATATGTCCCAACTCCATTGTGGATCATCACCCCTTCTATTCAAGTTCTGCCTTTTTTGCCTCTTGTGCTGTTGGGAACTTGTTTTTCCCAAAGAGGATTCAAAGGATGGACACATTCTTCAGGTTCACTTTGTCCTTGTTCTCTTAGAGAAAGTGACCTGAGTAACGTCTTGAAGCAAGCTGTGGTTCAACCCAGGAGGTAAGTAGCTCAGTTTTATCTTCTTCCCCATAACATCCATGGCCACCTAGGAGTCTTCCATCACAGGAACTTTTTTGAATTAAGAGATTTTTAGGAACCAGAAATTCATCCCCCAAAACATATAAAAATTTTCACTGACTCCTTGCCATCTTCCAACTCTCTTGAGTAGAAGCCAAGTCTGTTCTTTGTTGCATTTGCAGCTACGTTTTATTGTATGCAAAAGGAAGGTGAAGTTTCTTTCAAAACCTCATCTACTCTTCTGAAAATCAGGCCTTAGGCCTATCTGCCTGTTTCCTCATGTATAAATTGGGGGTAATCATTCTTGTCCATCTTTGGCCTGGTCCACACTAACCCCCCACTTCGGACTAAGGTACGCAAATGCAGCTACGTTAATAACGTAGCTGAATTCGAAGTACCTTAGTCCGAACTTACCGCGGGTCCAGACGCGGCAGGGAGGCTCCCCCGTCGATGCCGCGTACTCCTCTCGCTGAGCTGGAGTACCGGCGTCGACGGCGAGCACTTCTGGGATCGATCCGGGATCGATTTATCGCGTCTAGACCAGACGCGATAAATCGATCCCAGAACATCGATTGCCTACTGCTGGACCCTGAGGTAAGTGTAGACGTACCCTTTGAAAACCACTTTGAGATCTATATTGCTGAAAAATACTATATCAACATCATTAAAATGTCTAAATGATAAATAATGTGTCAATTGCTATACTAATTGGGCTGGGAGAATTTGAAAAGGATTTAGAATTTCAAAGACTAAATTCATTCACTTGGATAAACCTGTGCAGATGGTGGAATAACTTGTCCCTTTTCAGAGAGGCAAGTGGCACCTCATTTTATACTAAATTTCTGTGCTCTCTGACTCCTTCTCCCATGTTTCCTCCCAATCTTCTTCCTGCCTTGAGCAGAATGGTTCAGCCAATGCTCCATGACTGAAGCAGCTTCATCTTTGTTTTTTATTTATTGGGGTTTGTTTCTGCAATGCATGCCTGTTAGCTGACAGAACCCGGAGTTTCTCTTTGATGTAGTGCCTCAAAGTCCCAAATAGTGGTCCTGCCTAGTGCATTTCTGCCCTTGAACCAGCTATCCCCTGATAGACCTCAAGAATTTGAAAATACAGTCAGCAGACATACTATTGCACTCTTCAGGCTTCCATTGCACTTGTGTTCTATGCTATATGTGCAGTGTAGCAAAGGGATGCAATATTCAGTTTTCAAGTTCAAGACTCTGTTTCTCTAAAAAATATGCTGTAGCTGTACCAGAAGTTGTGGGCTTGATGTAGGAATCACTTCATGAAATTCTTTGGCCTGCTATGCAGGGGGTCAGACTAGATTATCATAATGTCCCTTCTGGCCTTAAAAAAATCTATGAACGTCTGGTTTACAAAAATGCCCAGTTGTGTTTCTCCATATTCCAGAGTACAGTGTTGAGTGGTCTCTTGATTCTGATTATGCCTCTATCTTCTACAACAGCTCCTGCTGACAACCACAAACCTGGTACTCAAAGGAGTTGTATTTTCTGAGAAGTCTGCCTGAAGGTAGGTAAAAGATTACTGGGGTATTGTCTGCACCAAGAAGGCATTCTGGAATGTTTCCTTTTGTAGGCTCAGAACCAAATTAGCTCTCACTTGGTACTGACAGGATGAGAAGTTCACAGACAGAAAACAGAGTTATTGAAGGAGTGAGGTCTCCAAAGAAAACTGTATATTGGTTTGCTAGAACTCAGGGTGGTCAGATAGGACCTGGCAACATGACATCTGTTCCAGCTATATGTGGTGGTGATTGTGCATATAAACTACCAGATGGCACCTGAAGTAACCTACTCTTCAAAGAGTCCTGATTTTTGTTCTAGTAGGCCAAAAGGGCCTTCTGTTTATGCAGTATTCCTCATACTAGGAGCTGACAGGAGGAGGAGATCCTTTACATGCTACACTTGAACCACCTTCTGTTTCCAACATGACAGTTGTCATCTTGACTGACTTGGGGAATTGAACAAGCACCTCCAGAGCCAAAAGCATGAGTTTATATAGCTTAAAGAAAAGGTGCTGTTGCTGTGACAGGTAACACACTGCACAATGGGTTATGCTAGCATGTCCCAAACATGGAAGGAATCCTATGCTACCCCATTAAAACAGCTTTCTGGCTCATTTGCATTGCAGATGCAGCACAAAAGGACCAAAATGGAGGTCAAGAACTGGCCAGTTGTGTGAGAACAGAATTACATTCTCAGGATGTGCTGTTTCTCTCCATGTCACAACTAGGAGCAGCCTGCATGATCACATCCATATATTCCCTCATGAATATCCTCTCTTTCCTCCTCGAGGCCCCGGAATGACCAAGGAGGCCAGAGTTGCGGACACACTTCACACTGCTTAAATGCTCTCTCTTCAGCTCCTTTGTTCATAAGCATTTCTTTTGGTACTCTCATTCTCCATCCCATTTCAGGATAACTTGGCTGGCAGTTTGGCAAAAGAATGTTAGAAGTTTGCCACATCTGAGATTATACTAGTTATGTACAGAAAGAATAATACCTTTCATGTTACAGGGTGTGCAAAGTATTCTTGGATCAGTGCTGGATTAGGAGAGGATCACACAGAATTCTTCCAGCAGCATAGCGGTTGTTGCTTAAAAGAAAAGTTTGGTACCCAGCTTCTTAAAGGTTCCAAAGGCAGCCCTTAGTTTCTTGAGATGAGAAATGTCCGACCATTTGGTTTCTAAAGGGAGTGGATTTGAACATGAATAAAATCCCAGTCTATCCTTTGGCATTAACTTGGTCCTCAGGAGACTAAGAACCTCATTTTCCTCAAAGCTTTCTCATTTAGTGGTTATGAAAATCCTCCAGTAGCCATTTCTTTGCTTTGGAATTGGGCAAATTGGTGGTCCTCATAAACCAAGTGTCTATTTGTCAACTGTGCAGAATTTATTGTCTTTCATTTAAGTAGTCTTGGATATAATTTAATCAAATAGCTCAAATAGCTCAAGTAAATAGAATTTAGACTTATATTTACAAAAGTGTTCACTAATTTGGGGTATTTCAGTTTTTGGAGGCCTGACTCGAGACATTTAAAGCTTGATTTTAGGAGGTGTTGAGTGCCAAGGTTGGAATTGAAATCAGTGAGAAATATGGGTGCTTGGCACCTCTGGCAATAATACCATAGGTAGCCAAAGTTGCGCACCCAAAAGCATTTTGGTGTTAATAGTTAAAATATCAAAATAAAGAAAAAAAATCAAGAAGAAAGCTAAGGTGAACAGCATTAGAAAAAAAACCCCACAAAAGCAATTTAATGGAATGAAATTCTGCTCTAATAAACCTGGAAAGGGTACACTGGAGAAGGAAGACTAACATGCCTTCCAAAGATAGTAGTACTTAAGGCGACAGAGAAAGTTAATGCACATGAATGACAGTTGTTCCTGATACCAAGTATCAAAGGGGTAGCCGTGTTAGCCTGGATCTGTAAAAGCAGCAAAGAGTCCTGTGGCACCTTATAGACTAACAGACGTATAGGAGCATGAGCTTTCGTGGGTGAATACCCACTTCTTCGGATGCATGTTGTTCCTGAGGGAGTCATCAGATGCAATAGTGGAGAGTCACTTCGCCTCAAATTCCACATAAGTTAAGAAAGTTGTTTATGAATGTTGTTAGAACAAGATGGACAATTGCTCTAGATAGGTCTGATGTTTGACCTCTGCCACGGGTTGTTGCAAGAAGCAGTTATCTACAATACCTATTAGATTTAATTTCCTTGCAGGATGATACCTGAACAGCTAAATCTTCAGTTTCTTTGTTTTGCAGCTTATTTCTCTATTGGTAGATTCAGGGAGGTGTTAGACACAACATTACTATGGGCAAAGTTTGTATCAAATAAAAGGATTCCATTTTCTGCCAAGTTGGGGTTTAACCTCTCTTAGATCCTTAGTTGTGCATAATTAATGTATTTTCAATATCTTTCGGCATTTGACTTTTTGAATTCTCTCACAGAATTAATCTTAAAGATGTCTCAGTATTCTGCCTTCAGGAAGACAACTTGCTTTTAGCTCATGCCATAATTTTTTATTTCAGTTTTTGGATGTCATGTATCACTCTGATTAAATGTCCTTTTTTTCTTTTTTGCAGAAGGCTATTCTCCTAGAAAAATCAAGCTATTATCTAACAAATGTGTGGCAGTTAGTGTTAGCATCTTTTTAATGGCAGCAATCTCTTCCATTTTGAACAAAACCTATTGCCTGCTTTATATCATCAAAGAGCTTGTCCGGATTTGGCAGTTTTAGATTGGGTAACGTTATGATGGACAAGTTGACAATTCATTAAATCAAAGATTTTCCATCCACAATTGTTGATCTTTTGTGTGTTTACTGTTATTATAGTCTGCACAATTGCATCAGGAAATAAGACATACCTTTCCTGTACACTTGCATTGATGACTATGGTGGATGCTACTAAGAGAAACAAGGCTCCGCTGGGGCTAATTTTAAGAAACACCCCATGTAAATACACTAGTGCCATTGTTGAATTCCTCTTTTTCATTAAAGTAGCATTACTGTCCCTGATATTACCACTTACCAAATATACTAAGATATAAAAATATTTCCTTTGTGTTTATTTTAGTAGTAATTCAGGAACCAACTGGTAGTAAGTAATAGGTATGACCTATGCAGTTTTACATGCAGTAGCTAGCTCCCTAGCTTGTTGAATCACTATGATGTTTGGGATTTACATTCTTTGAAGCTTACTTCTAAAGAAAGGCATCCACATTTTTAATTTGAGATTCTGTCTATTCCTGTGGTGTTTACATTCCAATATGGCAGAAGATCATTGAAAAAAGAAAAGATGAAAATGCACTTATAAAAAGGGTTTCTTAAAACAGGCCACTCTGAAAGATCCACAATTTTCTACCTCTTCCCCTCTTTTAGAGACTGGGATTAATGTTCTGTGTAGGAAAGAATATACATTAGTAGACGACTTGCGAGTTCAACACAGTGCTATTAGTTATAGAGCCATAACACAAGAAGTACGGAGGAGCATGTTACAGATATAGTTGGAAGATACTTACAGTTATGTCATTTTATATTAACACAGCTGCAGATTTAGTTACTTTTGTTTTTCAGTATGTTATCGTTATACTATGTTTTTACTTGCTACTTAAAAACCAAAGCCTAATTCTCTTGCAGTTTTTGCAGTTCCAGCTGTACTGTAAAAGGATCAAGTATTTCAAATTGCTTGCAAGTTTCTTTATTAAATGTGTTTAACAGGAGAACGAGGATAGTCAGCGTGTGGCATTCTTGCAGCAATATAGACTCCTCTGATTGTTTAGTTTTGAATTCTTGTTACTTATAATATGCAGCATATTTTTAAAATATGAATATGGTGTTCATTAAAAGGACTAATAACAATGCCTTGAACTTGGCATGGTGTGGATGTTATGCAAGCTTTCCCACACATAGTTCTGCAAGTACCCCTCAATTCTGACCTGCAATAATGCCCTTCATATTCTAGACCTGGCCCTCACCTATACAGAGACTGCAAACTGTGTCAAATCATGTGTGTGTGTGTGTGTGTGTGTGTGTGTGTGATCCAGACAAATGAGACATTCAAGCTCATTTTCACGTGTGACCTACAATATGTGGTATGCATTTTTATAAACCATCTGAACAAGTCATTTTTTAATAAATCATGGGCAATGGCTGTAAACAAGAACAGTATAATAAATTGATGAACAATTTAAGGATACTGCAGAAAGCCATATATATGGGGAGCTAATGATTTAGAAAATTTGTATTTCTGATTCAATTATCATTAATTTTTAGAAGTTTTAAAGATACCTTTGGTGTAATTAGAATTCTCTAAGACTTCATATGTTTCTTCCAAGTATTTTAGAGATGCAGAAAGATTAAGGCTATTTTTTCAAATTGTAGTTTAGCATAATATACATGGCATCCTGTTCTTCTGACATGAATGTGGTATAACATCGGGAGGTGGTCGGACTAATTCTTTGGTGGGACTTGTGTCTTCTAGTGTTGTGTCCATATTGTTAGACAGGGTTTAGAGATACTAATAATTATATGGAAGCTTTACCAACTATTTAGTGGGTGATCAGCAACATGTGGCATGTAAACTATGCTTGAGAGCACCTACTTACAGAACAGACAGCAAGAATAAGAATTTGAACAAGCAAACAGATTCCTCTACAAATATGCAAATATTAAGTCCTAGTGTAAATTTAATTAAAACAAAACCACCCCCCCTCCCTAAACCGTAAAGATTGCCTCTGTTCTTCAAAAATCAGTTTTATGAAGAAACAGTTTAACCAAAATTGAAAAAAAGGGGGCATGTAGCCTTTCAGGCTATGATGATTAGTATTAAGATGAGTTGCACTTTAGCTAGGCTGAAACTTGTTCGTAACAGAATGTTAAATACTTACTGAAAAGAAAGATTATGTCTATCTAGTTACACCATTCCTTGATATATGCACCATGTCAGAGTGCCATTGTCTCCTGGGTAAAGACTGAGAGTTCAAATACCCACTATCTCTCCCCTGGTGCTCCAAATGCTCTGCTTTGAAGTTTTTATAATCCATCTGTCATCTTCTAGCAGGGAGGGCACATGTTCTGTACCACTCAATTATAGAATTCTCTTTTGCCAGCTACAATGAGACAGGAAAGAATGTTATGGGTGGTTGAGAGAAACTGTCAGATATACTAAATTCCTAGGATTCATATGGGTGATGTTATTCCAGTGTAGGAACACAGCATGTGTTATTGTTCAAGTGTATTAAGAATACATTTTGTATTGTACAGTTTAAGGACTTTGATTTTCACATACTTTGGTTAATATTTGATTTTTATTTTAAAAATTGGAACAACCAGTCTGGGGTTTCTTCATTTTATTTGTTCTAACTACAAAAAACTAACCAAAATATGCATACATTTCAGAGCATCAAAAACTATGATTATTTCTACTACTATGGTGAAATGAAAGGACTGAATTTTTGTGTGCAAAAGCTAGGAAACAGTGTAGGGGTTTATAGATCGGCACTATTTGCCATACAAATTGTTCGTATTATGACATGAACTGAAGGCCTGAAAATTATATGTCTATCATCGGGTAAAAACAGAAGTAGCATTTCATTATGTGGTGAATAAAAACAATAGAAGCAACATAGTTAATATTTTGCTTAAAGAAATCTACCTTATACGGAGGTAGGTTGCCTGATAGCATGCTGACATTTCATGTACTGCGTCCCTGGGGTGACTTAATTTGTTGTCTGATGTGAAATGAGTTTGATGATCTCAGCTCAGTCCCTCGTGGATATTAATTCACTTTATAAAACATCCCACATAATTTAGCACATAGCGGCATACTTTGAAAATTGTATTTTTTGCTCAGGACAGGGCCAGCAATTGTGCATGGATTATAACTGAAGTTATCATTTTATTTAGGCTATTGTCATGGGCCCACTGCAGAGAAGGCACAACACAATGCTAAGGAAAAAAGAGCTTTTCACTTGCAACTTATTATTATAACAGTCACAGTAAATACAACACTGGTACACATAGCTCCTGTAGCACAGATTAGCTTGCAGCCTTCACACCCACTTCTAATTATGCATCTTCACCAGGTGCCTCCTGAAGGCTCCTAAAATGGACTATAAGATTTAGGACTGTCCCAATGACACAGACCCCTGTGTTAACTAGAAGTTCATGCCTATGAAGGAATTTTTAATAACCATCAAGCCAACGTCCTGCCATCTGTCTTGCCGGTGTATACCTGCAATGTAAGCTATATCTTCTTTCCCAACCAAACCGTTCTCCACTCCCCCCCCCCGATGAAATCTAAGACTGGTTTCAAATATTTCCTTCTTGCAAGAATTCATGTTTACTAGTGACTCTTTAATTGACACCCTGCTAACTATTTAGCTGTAAGTCAACCCTCAAGCAGGACTGGATTCTCAGATTGAATATGTCATACTTAAGGTAGGAAGAATGAACATTGTCGGAGCAGAATATCACACCACCAGATAAAGGTGTTTTCCAGTGCCTCTCCATTATTGGTCATATTCCTCTTACAAGGTCCATGATGTCAGAGTGTGCACTGGGGAGCTATACTCAGAGATGCATAGATAATGAGGAGAGAGGCCCTGTCCCCATGTTTAAGTGCTTGAGGCCACTGCAGAGGGAGAAGTTGGAGCCATGCCCTGAACTGCCATATCAGTTGGTTTAACTCCAACACCCTTTTAAAATTTCCTGACTTACCATTGCCTGTAGACACTGTTGTCCTCCTTTAATGGGCTGTAGCTCTGGAGGAGTCTGTGTGGCTGTGGTACAGCTATTAGCGGTGAAGGGCTCGCTGGTCCTAAGATAATGTGTTTCCTCCAGAGCTTACGGGCAGCTGCCGCAGGCTCCCTGAGCTGAGGAAGAGGCTGGGGTTGTGAGAGGGGAAGCTATTCACAGCCACATGGCTCTTGCACGGGAGCCAGCAAGCCTTTCTGGAGCCATAGGTGGGGCGAGGAGACCAGTTAAATTAGCCTGTGTCAGTACTCTGCTAATCAGATCCTTGAATGGGCTGTCATGGCAGGGAAAATGTGTGAGGGGAAGGTATCTGTGTATGCGTAAGCCAGGCTGGTGGCTGTTGAGATGGAGCCAGCTGCTCCAGCTCGCTTCAGTTCTTGGTGAGGGGGAAGAGATGACTGAGGCAAGGGAAAGCATCATGTGGGACCTAAACAGGCCTCTGACCTCTTGAAGAGTTGCACTTAGGAGCCAGCCGGAAACATCTTTGGGAACATGTTGATTGACCAGTTGTTGCAGCCCACAGTATAGGTGGGTCACATTTGTGCAACTGTCCCAGCCAACGTATGTACCCTATTTCCTTTCCACCACCTGCTCCCACCCTACTGACATTTAAACGAGCTGTTCGCGAAACAGTGGATAAGATTTTTCAGAAGATCTCAGCTCATTAATTACTAAGTTATTTTTCAAATCTGGCCCTTAGAGTCCTGATGAGAGATGCTGGGTTGGGCACAGAGCACTTGTGAAAATCTGATCCTTCATGAGACAGCCTTGAGAGCTTTGGTTTCAGCACTACATGGCTGACAGTTCTGCAGTGAAATCATGCCACAGAGGTGGCTGTATTTCATTACTCGCTGAAGTTACTCCTGTGGCCAAATTCACCTGTGTGCAGGAGACTCATGCAGACCGCACTGGGAGTCACCCATATACACTGAGGGCAAAATTTGACCCATTGTTTCTAAAATACTGGAGGACCCTTCAGGATGAAAGGAGCTCTGTAAGTGTAAGATTCTTATTAATAATTATGATGCCAAATCTTGCACTACTCACACACTACTCCCCTTGGTCTTGAGTTAACTGAAACTTAACTCTGATCCAATTTAATGTGGAGAGACTGGATGTTAGCTGATAAATAGAGACATAATTTAAAAGTCTCTATGATTTCTAGAGGCCTGGCTGTGAACCAAATATTTCCTCATTATTTTTGAGTTTGCAGCCAATACAAGTTTCAGAAATGATTGTATAGTATACATATTGGTCTATACATATTACTGTACATCAACTAGGTAGTTAAATGTAACCAAAATGGCGAGTTCTAAGTGAAAAAGGAAAATATTCCACAAATCTCTATATTGTGACACTCTTTTCAAGAGTAATAGTATAACTATAGGGTTTGTGAATTTTTCTAAATGTAGACTATAATTTTTGAATGTTTATCCACTCCTGCCCTTATCTCTTTTGTTCCTTCCATTTTTCTTTTCTTCTCTTTGCTTAACTTTTCTCATCTGTCTTTCATTATTTCTCTTTTGTTGCTTTTTTATCACTTTTCCTGTTTCTTCTTACTTTTTTTTCTTTCTCTGTATCTTACAGGTATACAGTAACAGTGGAAGCCCCAGTTGGAAGATTAACAGTGAAGATCACAGGTTTTAGGTCCCAGCAGAAACTTCATCACACTGAAAAGAGTAAAGATTGCAGTTTGCAGAACCCAGTGAAACCTTGAGAGTATGCAAAGTGTTAGTACTTACTCTCCAACTTCCACTGGGTCTCATAATCTGCTATCTTAGGGCTTCCACTGTGTTGTAAAGGCTGCTGTATCACATTTTTGTGTAAAAAGGCAGCAGCTGAAAGTTGCCATACAAGGACTATTGTGGGCTATTGCTATGTCATGATATAAGTACAGCTTGAGTTAATATATTGATATAAATACAAGTCTATATGAAATATTTATATCAGCTCAGTTGTAAAAATATCTTGATATATATGTATATTAAAATCTGCTTATATGTGACTCTATATATCCCACCCAGTGCTGGTAATAACAACACTAATTTATCTGTATTTGCTACGCATAATAATCCAAATTAGAACTGCAAAATTCTGTTTCCCCAGGTGAGTAGTATTTTTTGATGGACAAGTAAGATGTGTGAATTAAAAATAAAATGTATACATCATCATGATCCTGATGCTGCAGCTTATAGTTCTGTCTGAGAGGTGGTGCAAAAATATATGGGTCAATCTGGCTCTATTCTTTAGATCTCCATATTTTTCTTTGTGACCTATTTTATTAAACAGATTATTTATAAAGATGTGAATTCTGAACTAGCGGTCACTTGGTAGTATGGTAAATTTTGTTTGTTTGTTTTTGATTTTAAGATTTTTGGCTATCTTTTTTTGTATTTTCCCAGGAGATTAGGGTCATATTTTTTTATGCATGTTGAAAAATATTCACTTACAAGTATTGGTGCAACTGTAAACAAGTGATAAAGTGACAACATTTACAATAGTAAAACTGACAGCATTTACTTTAATTTTCTGCCATTTTTGTAATTATATCAATCAAGACCAAAAATTAAAATGATATTTTAGCATGCTGTAAGAAATGAGGAATTCAGATCTTAAAAGACCATTACAATTAGCTTTGAAACATTCACCATTTTAACATAATTGTTTCATATAGCTTATACGTCTTCATTTACAGGAAAATATTCTGTTGATCTTTTATAAACAAAGTAGCACCCATCTGCTTCTTGAGACACTCCTGGCGCCTATTCATTGCAAAAATAATACATGTCCTAATGACTTCCACATATTTTGAAATCTCCCTTTTGAAATTGGTCTTGGCAGATTATTTGCAGGTACTTGAGTTGCATCTGTTTGCAATTTTGCAAATGCGGAAGACTTTAATGTTGAGCACTGCAAGAGGGCTATTTTAATCCTCAGATAACATTGGCTGTCATCAAAAGCCACATTTATCTTTTCGAAGGTGGGGCAAATGTTTAATGTTAAAAGACAGTAAAAGGTCAAGGTCAAGCCTGAGGTCTGAATATTTTCCTTTCATAAAACTGTGTCTTTTGCCATTTTACTTCTTGCATTTCTTTCATTTAAGTTTCTGCTTAGCTACCCATTGCCAAGAGGATGTTTTGCTGATAAAATGAAAGATCAGGAAGAGAATAAATCTGAAATAATTGTGAACCTCGGTCTGTTGTACTTATTATTACCATGTGGCTAGCAGCTGACCAACTTAAGCCGTTTTCATTTACACTACAAAACGGAGCAACCTTGTCCAGGGAAAGTACAAATTTCCTTTTATTAAATCACTAGACTGTTAAAGGGAAGTTAAGGGTCTCCCTTCAGCACACAAAAGCAAGGCTGAAATGGCATCCACCCAATGTACCTTGTTGGGCCTTTTTATTGCAGCACATGTGGAACAGTGTGAAGGATTACTAGTTGCTTAGAGGACCCCAGCAATAGATGGGCACAATGATGGTGAGGTAGGGATGACGGTTTAGATTTAATTCCTCTGTTGCTTTTCTCTATTATTATTATTATTTTATTTTATTTTATTAGACTGCTAAATTGTCTGTGACTCGGTTCTGTCACCACGATGTTGAAAAGTCCCTTCTTCCATGAAAGGATCAACGTTACAAGAAGGAGATTGCAGAGCAAAAGCCTTAAAAATATTTCATTCTGGGTGTCTACTTTCTGTTCATATTGTTATGCAGTGAGAATAGCTTGAAATACAAAAATTGTGCCAAGGTTTTAAACACCTCGAGGTTTGGTATGAAAGGATTGAAGGAGTACTTCCTGCGGTACAGGCTATTTTCATGTTTCTTGATTAGCTCCATGGTTATAAGAAGTGTGCATTCAAACCTAATACATTTCATTCAATCATCTCAAAGTTCTTTGCACTTATGAATTAAGCATCATAAAATTCCTGTGAGATATTTTGAGAGGGATCATTTAACTCGCCACTGAACTGCAGCTATCTCTGGGATGGAACTTGGCAGCTGTTTTACGGCATATAACAACACTAGGCAGGTTAGGACAGGAGGTAAAGAATACTTTAGCCAGTTAAAATTGCAGAGGGAATTTAGATCAAGAGACTTTAATCATCTAAATTTGAATTTGACCAAGGGTTACATTTTCAACAGTGCCTAAGTCACTGTGGTATCTATGTCTCATGTTTCAAAGGGACTTGGGCTCCTTTGAAAGTGTACCCCAAGCACTGAGTTTAATATCGTCAGAAGATATTAACACAAAGAAGTTCTATCAGAACTTTACAGATCATGAATGAGCCGAGTTTTGGGTTTCTGTCTTAAAGGAAAATTCCACACGCTGATTAGCCTTGTTTCCCCTGTAACCCTTGGGGGTTGGTTCAGGACTGACTTATAGAATGTAGTGCCACCTGTATGTAGCAACACCACTTCCTCATTATTTATTTATGTATTTTATTATTTGTATTGCAGTACAGCTCAGAGGCTCCACATAGGCACTGGATATCCAGAAGACCACTAAGCAGGCGGTAATGGTAGTCGAGATGGGAGATGATGAGGGTCTGGACAAGAGTGGTGGTGGCTGTTTAGATAGAAAAGGTTGGTTCTTTAAAATATTGTTCAGGAAGAAGTGGCAAGACTGAGACATGATTTGAATGTGTGGGGCAGGTGAGAGGGAGGAGTAAAGATGATGCCCAGGATGTGGGCTGGAATGACAGGGAAGAAAGTAGTATTGTCAGCAGTGACAGGGAAAGTGGGGAGAGGGGGTGGTTTGAAAGGACAGACAAGGAGTTCAGTTTTAACCATGTAAATTAAGTTGGTGTCAAGATATCCAGGAGAAGAAATCTGAGAGACAGACAGAGAGACAGGGTTAGATGGAAGGTCTTAGTGAAGAGGTAGATTTGTGAGTTTGTGGTGTAAATTTAGTAAAAAGCCATGTGAACAGAAGAGGTCACCTCAGGGGACACTGCAGAAAGTGCAAGAGGGAAGGAGATCTAATTGTAAGAGATGCTTGCAGGAACAACCATGTAGGTAGGAGGAGAACGGAGCCACAAAAGCCAAGGGGGCACTGAGATATACCAGCCTGGTCTCCTGTTGAAGCCTTGGCTCCTCCCTGCTTAGTTTGTTAGATCTGACTGGATCACAGCACAAAGCAGTATGGCTGCAGTTTATGGTCAGGAGCAGTTGCAATGTCAATGTGAGGTATGCTTATAAAAAGTGTTGTTAAAAGTTACTGCATGGTTGTTGTAGCCAATTTTGAAATTATGACAACTTGGCACAAGATCTGAGTCCATATTATGGATTAATGTCTTGCAAAAACAGTAACCCAAGTGTGAATGTTTATCTTTGCACTCCCATACAATGTATGGCCATATCAGATTATGTTTTTTTGGAGTCAGCGTATGCATTGTTTGGAATGAGATGAAAATGAGCTATGAGGCAAAGATGAGTGGCTCTGACTCACTTAAAGACAGACTAGGACATCACTGATATAAAGAGACCATGATAGTATCATGTACTGATATATTATTAAGCATCCACAGGCTTTTTACATTTGAAAAATCTTAAATTAAACTAATAATGAAGAAGCTACCTCTTGAATGACATCACTGGAATGATCCATTACTGCTACTGTATGCACCAACTTGAGTTGCGGGAAAACCTGCCAGGTTCAAGCTGTGTAAGAATTTAGCGAGCCCAGAGGGCTGTATTTGGTTCTTGTGCATTCACGCTCCCCAGAAATTTGCTGGGAGTTGGGGGCTGATGAGAACCCCAGACTTCCAGGAGAATGTCCATGAAAACCTGATGAAACAAGACAATTTCATAACAAGATCATTGTATTACAACAGTCCCTCCCTTTCCTACAGTCCCCTTGCCTTGTCACTTACTTGTTCTTAGCTGAGACAGGGTAGTTGCCTTCTTTACTTGTTCTTAGCTGAGACAGGGTAGTTGCCTTTAGCCTGCCCTCCTAGGGTTTTCCAGAAGATGGACGAATGGCTCACTTGCCTCACCTCACATGGATAGAGGGGTAGGAAGAAGCCCACTCTTCCTACCCATTCCACTGTAAAACCCTTCATGGGAGGAGACTGCCATTCTGTTTTCCCCTTCCACAGCATCAAAGGGAGAGGGAAAGTACTGAGCTTCCCCAGGGATGCTCTGAGGTTCACTCTTGTGCTGAAAGTTGGAACTGGGGGATGTTTGCCTGAGAATTACTAAGGCCATATGAGTGAAAGAGAGAGACATCGTTAACCTGTAGAGGTTCACTACCCCACGTTCGTGCAATGCTCACCATTTTTTTAATTTAAGCTGAATGTGCCTCCTGCTCTAGAAACAACTACTCTTCTCTTATTATTTCTGTTGTGTTTAGATGTATGTTGATGCTCATCTGCCTAATGGAAAATACCTACATTTACAGCAGAGTCACAAGTGCACCTTGGGATGAATGTATTATTTATAAAGACCCATCATCACACCCCTCACAGTTATATTTTATGCTGCTTGTGGGTGTACTCCTGTGTCTTGTTGGCAGTGCAATTAGTTGCACTGTGGGAGATTCCCAGGTTCAAAGCCAGCCATGTAAAATCTATTTCACCCCTTTTTAATATGTGGGTCTTTTTATAAATGCAAAAAACCCCTGACATTCCTTCATAAACAAAGCAGAATAACACTGTTAGAGAAAAGCTTATACACATCCAATCCAGCCACTGTTCCTACTCGGTATAGATTATACTCCGCTTACTTGCTCTAGACCCCCACTATGCAGGTGGAAGTGTGAGGGCCACTGAGCACTCTCCTTTTTTCCAGTGGATCACAGTTACTGAAACATCTGTGCTAAATAACTTTGTGCTTAGGCGCTGTTGCAAATTGAATACTCAATAGCCCTCAAAATTTCTGATTTCTTACGTGGAGGGGAGGGTGTTGTTTAGGAAGTGTACATGGGCTGCAGTATAAACATACTGGAAACATTTGCGAAGGGCCATTTTAAGCACGGTTCAGCTGCAATGAAAGTACCCCTGAGCACTTGGTTTCTCTATTTAGACTTATTCTATTTAAAAGTGGGCAAAATAGATGTTGAGCATGTTATTGGTGTAATGGTGCAGGAGGGTGCAGAGATGTCTCACAATGACTGGAAGTGAAAACCTAAAATTTGAACTCCCATATAAGCGGCAAGTTTTTAAACTGTTGAATGCGCACTTGAAAGCATGTACAATTCCAGTAAGCCAAATGCCTACATTTCTTCAGGACCTATTCTGCTCTCCTTCCACTCTCTCATATGCGTAGAGATTTGCATGAGCAAGGAGAATTGTGAGCATGTAGGAGGATAGGAGAAATTCTGTGAATAGAATGAATGTGCCCCTATATGGTGAAGCAACTATACAGTGGTTCTCAAACTTTTTTTTCTGCAGACCACTTGAAAATTCCTGAGGGTCTTGGCAGACCACTTAATGATATTTCCAAATGTTGTTTGTACTGTTAGCTAACTATTGTAAAGCACTTTGGATAAAAGCGCTATATAAAAAAAACTTTATAATAATTAACGTTTTTTTGTTCTACAAATAAAAGCGCACAACTCACATTTTAATATCAGTAGTCTTACCTTTCTAATGCTATGGATGTGCCCTCTCTCCACTGCCACGGCAGCCCCTGAGCTGGGGCTGGGAAGGAGTGGGGGCAGTCTCTCCCTCTCTCCCCCGCCGTGCGAGCCCCCGAGCTGGGGCTGGGAAGGAGGGGGGTCTCTCCCCTGCCACGGCAGCCACAGAGCTGAGGCTGGGAAGGAGGGGGGTCTCTCCCCTGCCACGGCAGCCACAGAGCTAAGGCTGGGAAGGAGGACCATTTCTCCCTGGCAGCCGCAGCCCTGGAGCTGGGGAAAGTCGCCTCTTTCTCTGGCTGCCGCAGCCCTGCACATCCCAAATTCTCCACACCCTCTCTTCTCATCCCACTGCCCCCTCCCACCTACCCCCTATTCCTCCCAAGGCCATCAACTCAACTTACATGTGCGTCTCCTCCAGGGTTCAGGCACCTAATTAGTGGAGCCACGCCTGCACAGCTCCACTAATTAGGTGGGTGGCCCTTTATTCTTTTGTGTGCGGCCACCCAGGCGCACACCTTAGAGGGAACTATCCGCGGACCACCTGAATGGAGCTCGTGGACCATCAGTGGTCCACGGACCACAGTTTGAGATCCTGTGAACTAGAAGATACATACATATGAAGGTAGAATATGCCACCTATTTTGGATGTTCTTTGTGGAAAAACTGTGCTAACTGTTTGACTTGACTCATTAAAGTACTTTAAATCAATCTTGATTGGAATTTGAAGTGACTCTGCAGAACAAGGATGGTTTGCTGGAATTTTGTTCATGTCCATGAACTAGCCGTAGAGGGAGTTGCTGTATTTTCCCCCTTCGTCTGGATACCTGTGAAATTATTTGGGCTGCTGTTAGTGATGTATTTCAGGTTCAAGCCTAGTCTGTTGGGATGGGTCATGTGTTGGAAGTAGCATGATATTTATCTTGTTTTCCTGATTGGTTGAGCTTATCCCGTATCATGGCAGCCAGCACACAAAGCAAAAGCCATTTCCATTTCATTTCTCAATGACTGATTTTGCTCCCATTGAAATTAATGGTAAAACTCCCACTGTCTTCATGTGTAGCAAGATCAGATACTCAGTGAGGGGGGCTGGTCGTTATCTAGTGCTTTCATCTGCTTGAAAGTTAAGTTCTCTACTTAAGTTCTTTCATCTGCTTGAAAAGTCAAAAATTCTCCTCTGCACTATCTCTCCGTGATTCTGGTGGCCAGTGGATGAGTATGTTATAAACGTACGTAAATCCTCCAGTTAGTGAGAACAATAGCATTATTTCATGTTTCGGCTCATGTAATAATTACATCTCAGTGCAGAAGTGAATATTTATTTATCTGAGATCACAATTCTGTTGTTGTACTTTAAAACATTCAGCAATTCCAATGGTTTGGGTTTTCCCAATACAGGTTACAATATGACGAGCCATAAATTATTATTTGTGTTAATGAAATACTTGTTCACATCTGTGACTCATTCTGATGGAAGTCTAACTCTCATATACACAAATATGTTTTTCAGTGTGGATTTACATACATTTATAGATTAGAATCAGGAACTATGCTTCCATTATAGTCAAATGCTAACTAGGTTAAAAGGTTTTCCTGAATTTTCATTCAGACATTTCTTGGAAATAAGCTTTGATTTAAGTGTTGCACAAATTAAAAAGTACATAAAAACCAAGGGGAAACTAAAATGAAGTATGTTAAAGTTATAAAGTTTAAGAAATCCCAAATTTTGTAGCTTTAAAATTAAAAGGTTATCTGTGAATAACCACAATCAAATCTTTTGTCCATATTTAATTCAAATGAGATTGCTCTATATTGACTTCTAATGCTAAAAGGCCACCCATCATGGAATCCCTGCAGCCAATGAAGCAAGCAAGTGAATGCTTTCTTAAATGATGCTAATCAGTCCAGAGAGGCCTGCCCTCTATCCCCATCAGTATTCTGTAATTCAGATGTGCTGATAACCTGAAATTGAATGTGTCAGTATGCAGACATGTGAAGAAAAAAGAAATCTAGAAGGCAAAAGATCCAGCTATAGAGACTATGCCGATTTTATTTTGTTTGTTTATTTGTTCAGGGTAAAGATTAAAAAGGATGGTTGCAAATTGCTCTCAAATATTTACTGAAAGCTTTAAAATATGTTGAATGAATAAATAGGTTAGACACTCAATTTCCAGATACTGCATGGCAAATTAAGATGAAATATTAAAAAAAACAAAATAATAAAGAAATGTTTGAACAACACCCTGAGGTTAAACTCTAACTGTCTAGATAGTAAGATTCTAATCTGAAATGTTTTAAAAAAATCTGTATGGCCTTGCTAGCACCAGCAGTTAGTTGCTAGATCTGTTATAAATCCTGATTTTTCCAAAGTTTAAAATTCAGCTGTTTCTGAATTCTGGTTTAAACTTTGCATAGACACTTTCATCTCAAATGCAGGTTTTCTTCTATGATACTGTTGTGTCAAACAGTATTTTTGGGTAGTTTTGTATATTTTTCTCGGACATGCTTTAATGGAACAATGGCTTAATTTTGCAAACCTATTTTTGTAGACACTTAGTGCCCAATTTTGTCCTCATATGCATACAGAGCTCCCGCTTCCAAATCAGTGGAAGTGACATGCAAATATCTGAAGGAAGAATTGGGTCCTTTGTTCTTAGAGTGGATTGCTGCTTTTCATTTTTAACATTGGATGAGTTATTTAAATTTTAATTTGACCTGTTGGGCATGAGCTTTAGGTCCCTTTTTATCACATTTTTATCTATTACAAGGAGGATATTGATAACACAGTAGAATAAATTCATAAATTTCATTGCCCCAAAAGATGATGCAATGGAATTTCATCCATTGAGGATTTTTGTTACATATGCATCTGACAGAGAAAGATGATGATGGCTAAACTGAGATTAAGATTTAAAAATGAGGAGAGAAGATTTGTTTTTCTAACCAAGTGATTTAATTTATTTTACATGTTGAAAACTACAATACTATCAACAATGAATTGTATATGAAGATTTTTTAATAAAAACATGAAGAGCCAAATAATAATAATTTTCGTCTGTAGATCTCAGAGGAGGCAAGTATCGTTGTCTCCATTTTGCAGATGGTGAAACTGTGGCACATAGGGGTGAAGGGACTTGCCCATGGTCACCCAGCAGAGCTGGCAACAGAACACAGTTCCTGAGTCAAAGTCCAGTGCTGTAACCACTAGACTATGCTGCCTCCCCTAATGTTTCTCCTAGATGTTCATCTGTCCTCTGAAACGTCTGTCATCAAATGTGTGTATGCACCATTTGTGAACAAAGGCGTGTATATATGTATGCTAATCGGATCATTGGGCACGCAGTTCTGTAGCTTGCATACAACTGCTGGCATGTGCCAATGTGCATAATTTTGGAGTCCATGACTGAAAATTTAGGAGATTGGAAACTGACAAAAAGAAAGTTTCTAAAGTTTCCATCATGCCTTGATCTCACTGTGTTGAGTTGAGATATCACTCGATAGGGTGAGATTACCGCCCACTGTTACAAGACACCGGCAGTACCTACCATTGGCATAACATATTAAGTTAAAGATGGAATGGAAGGTTTAACTCTGACTGTCTCAGTTACAATTTAGTATAATTTTCAGGACTAATGGGGAGAATTCAAGTTTTGTTTGTTTTTAAGGCCAGCAGATCCTTTATGATCACATATAGATCCTGAGAGATGCTGGTATGTCCCTGCTTTTGTGCCTCCCACTTCCACTTTGAGGTCATTCATGGCTACTGTCTTCCAGTAGAGGTGGCCCATTAGCTCTGATCATTAATTGGCCACAAGAGTTTCTGTGGAACATTGAGTCCACTCCAGTTCTTACTGGTCAATGGAAAGACTCCTGTGGACTTCTGTGAAAGTTGTATTCTGGCTTAATATTAGGAATTCCAACTAGTGGCCTAGTTTTCTGAGGTACTGAACAATCACAGCATCTTTTAGCGTTGATGGGAGCTGTGTATGCTCAGCCCCTATGAAATTCAGGACATTTAAATGCATGGCTGATGAGTCTTTCCAATCCTTGGTCTGTTTATGGAGGAACTGAATGAGACCAAGAACTGAACCCTGATCTCTGGGGTGCTGACTGCCACCAAGACATTAGTAGGCTGGCCCTACCCATATTAAAATGACATATTGAGCTCTGATTATTTATTTGTGCATTTATTTATATCTTCTCATTGCTTGTAGATTTCATCTTAAAATGTTTATTTGAAATTGTCAGTGATCAAAGGCTAGAAAACAAAACAGAGCTAGATATTAATTTTTTTTTTGCAGAAATTGAAGGGTCAGGATAATTCTTGTGTGTGCAAACTTTATAAGATAGAACCAAATATTATTTCCTTAAACTTATAACTGAAGGATAAATCTACATCAGCGTACCTTCCTCCATAATTCAGATCTAAAGTATCTTCTGTTTAATACCATTTAATTTAAATTAACTGATTTTACTTGATCATTTTACACACACAAACATATGTGCATGCGCGCACACACACGTCTGTGTATTGAATTGATAAAGAAAGAACTCCGGTTAAATAATCCACTTTTGTCTGACAACGGAATCAGTTATAGAGGTGCAAATATGCAGAAAGCTATTTGGAAATGCATCCTCGTAGTTGTCAGGTTTTATTATGCAGGAAGGTGTCATGTTTGTTACGAAGCTGAGTGCAGATGGCAGAGTGGAAGAAATGGATCACTAATTTTAACAATGATTAATGAACAGAGATAGAAAATGAATTACATTGGACTATCGGAGGCAAGAAATATTTTTGAGAAAATTTTGACTCATCTGCTGTGCTGTTCTCTGTAAATTATTTTCTGAAATTCTATATGTTGTCAACAGTTGACTGCATTTTCCATTACTGTCTATTTCTGTCCTTAAGTACTTTTGTGTTATTAGAGATACATAATTTCAAAATACCAATACATTCCTGAATACTTAGAGAAAATGTATGTAACAGTATGAATGTTCCAAAGTCTCTAGCCATAAATGTCGTGTTTTATAATAATCTTTCATTTTTCCTCATTTTATCACAACATTAGAAATGTTTGGTGTAAAAATAAATGAAAAAAGGAGGTTTTTTTGGGGAGAGGGATGAGAAATCATTCCGAGTTTGGGAAGCACAGAAGCAAAGATAATAATAAAAATGTGGCCAAGTATGTTATCATGGTTTTGAGCGTACAATGCATATTCCACCATTTGTGATTTCACAGACTAATGAGGAAAAAAACATGTACACAGCTGCTTTTTAAATTGCCACTACTCTTGTGCTTCTCTACTTTGCTATACACTCCATTGGCTTGCACATCTCCTCCACACTCCATGGCCAATCTGCAAGGGAAAGTTGAAAGTTGCCACAAAGTCCTAATCATTGTTGATCCTTGTTTTACAACCTGCTGAGATACACAATCAAAGTTTCTTGTACTGCTGATCTTGGAGTAAGGTTGGATTCACCCCTTCTCAAATGAAGGTTAGTTCTGCTTTGAGAGAATTATGTCCTAATTTTTTCCCCTACTTAAATATTTTATTGGAAGATTAGATTATTAGAAGATTTATCAGATTTTTAAAAATACTAAATGCTTAAATCATAATTAAATATCTGCTTTTTTATTATAACCTGTACTAGGGTTTAGAAGTTAATGTCCTGAAAAGACACAGGGTCCGACTGGTTAGCCCTTGCACAAGTATGCATAGTGTTTGGAGAGGGGAAAATGAGGAAAAAAGGGGATGTAAGTAGCCTTTCCCATCTAATTCTGACATTCATGTGGCTGGAGGGCCCAGTATCCATATGTGGCTAGCATTGCCAAGGCTGCTGAAAGGGCTGGCCAGGTATATGGGAGGGCAGGAGTGCACACTGCATTAGAGACAATGGGAACTGTGGGTACGCTGAACATAAAGCCCTTGAAATGTATTTCTGGAGAGCTGTTTCTGCAGTGCGTTTCCTGGGAGCCCTAGAGAGAATTTTGGTATAGTTGGCCCAAATTCTCCTGCTGCATCATGGTCCTTCTGCACCCATTTCCAGCATGGACAGTAGGCCATAACCCAGCCATAGAACTGAGAAAAACCATAACATATTAAGTGCTCAGATTCCTCTGTCTTTCTGCCTTCTTCTTTTGGTGCCCAATCAAGGTAGTATCTTAGGGCTTGTCTACACTGGCACTTTACAGCGCTGCAACTTTCTCGCTCAGGGGTGTGAAAAAAAACACCCCCCTGAGCACTGCAAGTTTCAGCACTGTAAAGCACCAGTGAAGACATGCCCTTAGAGCAGTATCGTAAACAGTAGAGTGGTGATGTTAATTGCATTATTACTTGATAATATACAGTAGGCAAAACTTATATTTGTTGTAAACATGTCAAACTCCAGTGAAGTCAGTGGAACTGCATCTGCTTACACCTGATCTGAATTAGCCAATTATATCTCAGTAGCAATGTGGTAGCTAATCATGCACTAACTCCAATGCAAAGTCTCTGTTGAATGAGCTTCATGTTAGCACAGCTGCTTTTATTAAAGACCTGATTCTGTTGGATTTTAGTTCCTGAGAAGTCCTTTCCCATGCAAGAAACTCCCTTGATTTCAAGGGGGCTGTCTGCATACAAAAGGACTTATCATACTTGTGAAAGTCTTCAGGATTGAGCCCTTCACAGTTAATTTTTGTTGCTACAGAACATCCAATTTACTGTACGCAAAGCAATTTGCTAAACATCAATAGTTGTTGTGTAAAGAGCCAAAGCTACAACAATAGCAATCCTTGAAGTAGGAGGAACTTAGATGATTAGTTTAATACCGCTATATGCTTTCCACATGAGTGTTCCCTCTGCCACCTGCCTAGATTTAGATGAAGAGCTACGTTTTCCAATGAGATCTGTTTGGTTTGTGAGGAAACAGAAATTCCATGTACCTTGCTTTCACTTACAAAGGTTGGGCTTCATTCTGCTTCCATCAAGGTTAATGGCAGTTTTGGTTTTTGACTTTAAAAGAAGGAAGATGAAGAACATGCTTTGAAAGTTTCAGCCTTGATTTTTTTTTAGGAGCTTTACCCATAAACATAAGTGTATAAAAAGCAATTATGATTGATTGGATATATTCAATTTTTGTCTACATTTGCAGAGATAATTGGAAAATTCCACTAGTCTTCATAATGTAGCAGTAAATATTTTTCTTACCCTACCTCAAATCTTGGTATAGATACATTAACTCAGAAGGCTTTGAAGTTATCATCAGGTTGCATTTGTGGGAAAGATTATGATTTCTTCCATTTTCTCTTTACACATTTGCTTATAAGTGCCAGAGAAAATTTTAAATATCTTTTTGAACGATTCTAACTCTAGTATTTTGCATGTACTTATAGTCCTGATGGGAACATACTTTAGAAAAACAACTACTGGAACAGTACAAGTCCTGCTCAGGTTACATAGCATATGCTAAACACTGAGAAAACATACACAGTGCTTTAGTGAACAAGGTAAGGGAATGCTCCTGGGAGCCAATTTAGAATGTGACTTAAGGCAAGCATGGCTTTTTGTATCTGTTTCTTTTGGCAAACTAGTGAAATAGCGGTAGTGGTTGGAATCCCCTTGTAAGCACCAGAGGTTGCCTGTGCAGAGACCAGTCTGTACATCGAGCTTACATGAGGGTGACTGAATGTTAGTTATGGACCTAGCGTTTAATATGAGAGACTAATATTCCTATCACAAGATTCTCTGCTGTTTGAACGGTAGAGAAAAAAGAGTCCTATGCAACTTCAACAGAGTTGTATGAAGAATAATCAGGCTTGGCAAGCAACTTAAGAAGTACAGTTTTCCACCTCAATAGTGAGACGTTATAGTGCAGCTTTTTTGTAACAGGACAGTATGGGATCAATATATATGCAGTGAAGTGGCTATGTGATAAATGTTCTAATCTTAGTTTTCAATTTTTTTTCAATAGTCAATATATACGATAGCGTGTATGGATACACTGTGTGTGTCTATATACCTATGCATTATTTAACCGAGCTTTGCTACCATTAGATTCATGTTAGTGCACACAATCCAAATGAAGATATGACTGTTGATAAAAATCCCTTTTGGTTCTGTTTAGTCCAGAAGTTGTTAATACTAATTTTTTATGGCATCTTACCAGTTTCAGCTTCATATAAGTGACTTTAAACTTAATTTTGTCTATCTATTTTATGAGAACAAGCAAGTAAAAATGTTTATAAAATTAAGTCCTGTTCATGTAAATACTTACATGTGTGAATCAAAGTACTCATATGCATAAGTGTTTACAAGGTTGGGTCTCTAGTTTTAAATATTTTCTTTTGTCTTAAGTTGAAATAACTTGAGAAAATATTTGGGTTTGCATTAATATTTCAGTTTTCATATGAATATTTAAATTCTTTTTCCTGTATGGTATCTATATGGTAATTAGTGTTTGTGCCCCTTAATAAGTTGTGTGTGTGTGTGTGTGTGTGTGTGTGTATATATGCATACAGAATGCATGTGTGTATATAGTAGTATATATAATATTAATACAGGCTATACCATGAACTAGAGGCCTGTCATACTTCTGTTACTTCAGGTAAATAACTGATTGACCTTTGTGGTGCACTGATACTTCACTAATCAGAACCTGAAATCTGTATAACAACACTTCATTTACTTGATAGACAAAAGAACAATTGCACTTGAAGTAATGTGATTTCTAAATAGACACTGCCTGTCAAAAGTAAATGCATTAGAAGTAAAATGTAGCTCAAGGAGACAATTAGCAAACAGAGGTGACACTGTAAACAGGTGCACCCATTATTCCCAAAGCTTGTGGCAATATATTCACATCTTTTAGACTGATGGAAGATCATGTGACAGTTTGGTGAATTATCTATCTGTATCATCTGACTGATGAAGCCTGCTGCAGTTGCAGATCATTTAAAAATGCATCTCACAAATTACATGGTAGCTGGGAAAAAATGCAGGTTTTTACGAACAATGCTTTTCTAAAGCTATGTGCTAGAATACCTAATTTTTCTTTGAAAGGATGTAGACCATTTCATTATGCTATGTATACAGTCAGTTAGGGTTGTGCAAATTCATTACAATGTTTGTTAATCTATACAACATTTTCTATTCCTATTTTAGCGGCATTGTATATATTTTTAAATGTGCTGTTTCTGAAACACTTATATCTGTGAGCAGAAGGGGAATAACACACTTCTTATGTAGTCTTCTTAAATCACTACTTATCAAGAAAGATTTGAGATGAAAACATTTGACCTACATCTTTTTGTGGGTTATTGGATTTTTTTCCTACATGAAAAATGTAAAACAAGCAAGAGATAATCTATAAACATACTATCTCTCAAACAGGTTGAGATGGGGTAGTATCACCTTTTATGCGATGTGGTGGAAACTGTCTCATATGACATGTTATAATCTGATGCACTAACTGGATATGCTCTTTTCTAAAATGCCTTTTTATAAATGTTTTAAATTTCCTCCCCTTTAAAAATGAGACTTGATTTGTCTTATCCACCAAAAGGTCTTGGGTCATGTATTTATCACTAATTATTTGTAACGACAACTGAGAGCCAGATAGCAAAATACCCTTAAAACCTGATGGGCAACAGGTATTATTGTATATTCTGTTTACATTACCATCAACTTCAACAATAGTTATTGCTTTGTGCAACTTGGAAGTATTCACACACAAAAATGGCTTTATATTTGTATAGCTATACCATATTCTCCAAAAGAGTTGCTAGTATAGAGATAGGCCGGAACCTCCCAACACCCTGTGAACTTTTCTAGATCTGAACTTTGCAGCAGAGGCCCACATCTAGTGACAAACAGCTAAAGTAACATGTTTATAGTACTTCTCAAACATTGGGCTTGATCCTGGAAACCCTACAACTCAACTACTCTTGGGTGCAAAGGTAGGCAGGATCAGGTCCATTATCCAATGACTCTTCCCAAGACCCCTTTTTCACAATGTGACTGAGAAATTGACTCGTCAGGTGTTGCAAATGGTGTCCAGTGCTAGTTAATGTGCAAAGCTCTTATTTGTGAGCTTGCCCCACTATACCATACCCCCACTCCCTAAAGTTTTTCATAGATGCAATGTAAGGATGGTACATCTCAACTATTACATTCTTTATGCTAATCCAGAATTGAACAGAAGATCACAGCCCAGGTTTTCTTTTCCTTATATTCTTTGTATATGTGGATACACTCCACTTTTTCCAACTAAAATGTGTACTTCAGCGATTCACTAAGCTTATCTTCTCCATTTCATTCCTAAAATACATGCACTTTAAAAATATTGTCAACATTGGACGAAAATATGTTGGGCTCTCACATGCAAATTATTTTGTTTCGTTAGATGAAAAGAACATGAATGGGGTAATGTGGCCTGGGGCATATTTCATCATTCTTGTATGGGATACCTAAATTTTAACTGTGTGGATCAATAAATATAGTATTCAAACCACAGCACATCAGCATGTAACTATATATTCTCTCTGTCTCCTATAGTAGGTATTATAATAATGCTCTTACCAGTAAAAACAGGGGTTGGTCCTCCAGATTGGAGCAAAAGTAAATGAGATGTAAGAAAAAGATGCAATGTGCTTCATGTGCTACCATTTTGTTGTTGCTATGGGAGTGTAGCCAAAGATGATGGCTAATACTATTTCATATAACATTTGATCAGTGAGGAAAACAAGCATGGTGTCTTCGCTCTTATTCTTTCAGAAAGGCAGCTACAAATAAACCTTTTTCATGTGCCAATATACTATATCATAAGTAGCAGTCATCATTTTGCTTTTTGTATTTGTTTATTACATATATTTTTATTAGTAGGACTCATTTGCCCCCTTTAATTCACTGAAATTGCCTCAGCTTACACTGGTGGTAAATTTCTAGTTTCTAACACACACACACATTTTTTCCCTTTTTCTTATATATATATTTTTTCTTTAATGAGTCAGGCCCCTAAATAATGGTTTATTTCATATTCAAAGTGACATCTTAACATATATTTGTCTGACAATATGACACATACATTGGGTTTAATGAGGGCCTCATTATAAGGAAAAAATGCGTCTGCTGAATAAAATACAAAATATTTTCACCTAAATGTTGTGTAAATTATTCAAAAAGAAGGTCCCTTTGACAGGGATGTGTGGGGGAGCTCAGTCTGCCAGTCTGTACTGTGGCTGATCTCAGTATAGATACAGGATTCCCGTCTCCAGGCTTTGTCAATCCAGCACTTTATATCAGTCTAAATTTCACTACAGAAAAGGAAGCCCTGTCATTAGCTGGCTTAGCAGGCCTTGCCAGAGCCACTTTATAGTAAATTATGTGAGATACCTTATAAATAGTAATAATCAAATAGTGGGCCTCATTCTCAGGTGATTTGGGGACTGTTTTGGCCTCTGGTACAAGTGCAAGTTAGAGCAGCCTTTGGGTTGCTCTAATGTGATGCCTCCTGGCCACAAGAGACTGGTACACAGCCAAAGGACTACCAGAGTGCAAGCTGCACAGGCCATTTCCTTTCTTGCTCTCCACATGCCTCCTATGCCTGGGACTATGAGGAGATGGTATAGAGATGGCATAGCTAAATTTACATTACCTGGAGAAATGGGAAAAAAAAAAAGGTGACTATTTAACTCAGCTTTTTAACCTCTTTATACAATCAGAGCAGCACAACAGGTCCATAGCAGTTGCCTGGATCTGGCACAAAGAATGAATGTACTTAGAATACCATCCAAGTGTGACCAAAATGCTGACTCACTTTTGCTTCACAACCCAGGTAAAAGTGAAAATGGCACGTACACGCGATTGGCTTCAGCAGCCAGGAAACGATATTTTAGAAACAGGTATATATTTTTTAAAAAAGCAAAAACTTGAGATCCTGTCATGCTCCCTTCATTTTCAATGACAATATTCCTATTGACTTCACTGGAATAGGTTTGGGGGCTGTATTTAGTTTTAACCAGCTCTTCTTACCTTTGCCAGGAAACATTAGCCCACATCGTGTAGAATTACATTTGGGTTTTCTTGGCAAGGGTTAATAATCAATGTAGATCTCTTAACAAAGGATACGCTGCCTTATTGTACTGTGAAACTTTTTTTCTTAACTGTCAGTGAAGCAGTACTAATTATTACTCCCATGTAAATGAGGTCATTTCCTATTAGGAGAACAAAATGCTTAGCCTTGCCTTGCCAATTCATACCATCTATTTTTCACACATACCCAGCTTCTTAGATTTTTTTTTCAAATTTTGATAAAATCCATTCATTTGTATTAGAAAAGTGTAAACCACTGCAATAATAGTTGCCCATTATTATCCAGATGAGCTTTTGTAATGTGTGGGTTGTTTGAATACCATGTGTTAGCTATGGAACAATTAGCCAGCTGAATGGTTCTTTAAAACAATCAGATACTTTTATCTCACTGAAAAAATACATTCCTTGGAAGTGTACAGTTAAACTGTAAATTCTGAGGAACATTAAACTCTCATTGCGAGTAGTACTTTAGGATATACGTTGATCAAGGACAAAAAGACATCGAAATATCTTGTCTTCATGTTTTTATTTTTTTATGCAAGCAAAAAGATTTAAGGAATATTGTAGCAAACAAAGGGTAATTGTTTTAGCCCAGATGTTGCTTTTGCACAACAAGCAGGTTACAATGTTCCCACAGAGCTGATGAGCCCAATCAGTGAAATGATTAAAAATTGATTTTGTCCCTGTAATTACAGTATGTAAACTACTTAGCTTGGATTGCAAAGGAAGTGATTTTCTAATTACGTATATACTCTGGTGTCTAATGATTGGTTTTTTGAAGTAATGAAGAGAGAGCCCTAACGACTCCTTGGTGCTCTGTTGTTTAAGAAAGACCATCTTTAGAGTAAGCAGCAACAGACAAAGAGTTTAAATTGAATTTTCAACACTGTTAATGTGCACATGGATTTGATTATTAAAGAGACAGTAATGTAATTTGATTGGCTGTGAGCATCATGGCTTTTTGTTACGTACTATATGAAGATATACATGCTATATAGTTGTGTAGGTGATGGAAACCTTTTCTGTCCTATTTCTACTCATTCTATCAGTTTGCAATAAATGCCTGTTCCTTGTGCATCCTGAAAGCATTTAGAAAGAATAGGTTTAAAATGTCTCCTTGATCAGTGATTATTATCTTATATATAGAATTAAGGGTTTCTCCTTTAACACATACATGGTGTACGCAACATACAAGGGAGTGGTTGCTGAATCTGTTGCCTTTAAGCTTTCTAATTTTTTTTAGGAAATCTGTTTTAAGTGAAGAGAAATGGATAAATACAAACCAGAATGATCAGTGTGCAGACTGACAGCATGGGCGATATGCTCTGAAGCACATCTTCCTGCTGCTCTGAAAGGAAACAACAGGTGTCAGCCTCCCATAGCTCTTGTATATGCATCGGGGCCCAGGGCCTGATCATGCCACGGATTTGGCAGACTGCTTCCCCTTGGAGTTGGGGAGTGCTAGCAGGCACTGCCCTGGCCCTTTCTTCCCAACACTGGAGTTCCAGGGGGTGAAATCCTGGCCTCGTTGAAGTTCATGGCAAAGGTCCCATTGACTTAAGTAGGGTCAGGATTTTGCCCTAGAAGTGTATTCTGCCCTGCTGCTCCATGGATATGTGCACCGAGGAAGAAGTTCCTTATGCCCTCTTCTCCCTCTGTACCTCACAGCACAGCCGTGCTGGATTTTAGGGTAGGATTTCCCACATAATATGTAATTAACTGATGATGATATAAACCCACTGCCCTCCAGCTGCATCTGGAACTGGCTGACATGAGTGGAAGTGTGTACTGGGGGCTCCTGGGGTTAAATACTACCCTCTTCCAAATCCACAGCTGTAAATGCCAAATCACCGTTAAACCATGCTTGCCACAAGCAGTACAGATGTTATTAGCAGCCATGCTGAACCATGGAGCTATAGTAAGGACCTGATCCACAGCCCACATAAGTCAATGGGAGTTTTTTCACTGACTTCAATTGTCTTTAAATCAGGCCCTAACAAAGCTAGCTATGGGAATGAACAATGCCGAAATACGTGTTTACTTGTATGACCAAGAGTAGCTTGGGACTAGGTATGAATGGGACTAGTTGTGAATGTTTTTTGTTAATGAATGGTGTTTTCACACAGAATGAGTTCTGTAGCCTGAAGCTGCACAAATAATATTAACCAGGATTAACAGTGTCCATAGTTCATATATTTGTGTAGGAAAATCAGAGTCAGAACAAGGAATTGGAAAAAAATTGTGCCCCAGTGGACTATTCTACGCAAAGGTTTTGTAAACTCGCACAGATCACAAGCAGGCCAAATACGGTGTAATTCCTGTGCTGAGCCCTCTGCCAGGTCATGCTAGCTGTCACCAGAAGGAGATAAGGGAGAGGCAATTTGTAGTATGCTGCATATATCTCAGTGAAATGAGGGGACTTTCTTGCACCGCAATAGAGGTTCAGGTTCACCTGGAAGAAAGGGCATTTGTTTTAGTGGTGGGAAGTTTATTTATTCCTTCCACAAACTCTCTGCCCTCCCTCTCCCCACCCCACAAATCAGTATTCACTTTTGGGACTCTCCAAGTACAAGTGAAGAGAGCATGTGGGATGAAAGGCCTGCCCCCATTGCAGGTCAAGTCAGCAGTTCACAGTGTAACCTGCTGTGTCAAGAGTTGAAATCATGCCCTGGCCCAAGAACTGTGGTGCCAGTTCTCAGGGTACAATCTTGGTTCTTAGAGAACAATAGAAAAACACTGAGATGAATGCCAAAATCCTGCTTTAGGGCCTGGTCTCCCTCTCCATTTGTGCATGTAACTCCCAGTGACATTAAAATGGGCCTTTAAGGCCCAGTATTTCCTAACCTGCAATTACAGTGTATGCAAAATTAACGCTGAACTCAATTGAAAGTTTTCCCATAGAAGGGTTGCTGGACTGGACTCTTAGTGTAGTTCAGTCTGTTCGCCTGCCTACATGTCTGTCTTTCTGGCCATGCATTTCTAACAGTCATAGCATCTGTAGCAGCTTTTGTGAGGCCATCAGGGAACAACTGATAGTGAGAAAAATTAGTTAAATGTGACATGTCATCTCCTCAAAAGGTCTGTTTACAGAGGGGCCAGTCCTTGTCCCGCTGAAATCAATGGGAGTTTTCCATTCATTTCAGTGGGACTAGGATGTGGTGCTGAGGCCCTGATGATTGAAATCCGCCATCTCTCCTCACTCAGGAAAAGCTCCCAGCGGTTCTGAGTAAATCTATACTTTAAGGGTCTATTCTCCCATTGTTGTGTGATAGTTTTCCGTACATAATTCTTATCACCTGCATAAATCCCTCCCTTCTCCCCTCCCCAGAGAAGACATCCCTCTCTCTGTTTAATGTGCGTGTGTGAGAGAGATTCCTTTTAACAGTAATGAGTTACATGTGCATGTTTAGGTGAAGAATAATTACATTTCATATGTCTCCACAGTACTCTTTACCGGGCTTTTTGTGAAGGCATCCCAGGTTTATTCTTCTTGCAGAGACGGGCTGTGTGCAGTAACTTTCATTGCTGCTCATGTGCATGGAGGGAACTGATTCTTTCACTGGGGAGGCCAAAGCTACTGCACCGGTATTTTGCTCCTGCAGGATCAATTGTTTGATAAATTGGTCTGCAGGGGTGCGCAATGCAAATTTTTTTTTAAAGTGGCCCAATTTGATATAAATGGAACTATCTTAATTTGTTTTCATGCTTGCAGCTTACCCCTTTAAAATATCTGCTTTACACAGTATCAAATATGTTAGAATAATATTAGCACAGGTAAGTAAAATATCTTTTTATAAGGTTTTAAATCATTTCTACTACCGCTTAATGTGCAAAGCTACAGATTTTCCCAATTTGTCCATGAGGTTACTTATCACAGATCTTAAATCATTTAAGGTTTTTAACCTGAGGGGTTCACTCGCAGTCATGAACTGGAAAGCAGATTGCAAGAGACATTGACATGCTGATCAATGACACGAAGCCTCCAAACAAATCAGTACAGGACTTTAAGAGATGAAGCCTTACTGTGTTCTGTCTGTCATCAGAATTTATAAAGCATCTTAGTGAAAGCCCCTTGAGAATCATTCTTGAGAATTTTGCAAGTCATGAGCGTGTTTGTAAAATCTGAATTTTTTTTAACACAAATAGCCTTGTAATAGTGTAGCAAAAATGTAGTCTACGATGTTGGCATAGGAACGCTAAGAACCCGTTTAGTGAGATAACATCTTTTCTAAAGCAACAGTTTATTATCGTCTTTGTTTCTAGTTCTCAGCATTCTTACTTTGAATGAGTTATAAGTAAACACTAAAAAGGTATATCTGAATTTAAGATATCAACTAAATAAATAAATGCCAAATGTCACCTCCGTTTAGACACTGTACAGTTGGAAATATTATATGATAAACGCTTTAATAGATACAGCTGTCCAGGAGTTTGCTCATGCTCTGTTTGTTTTCAAATAACTGGAGAAGGGTCAATATACCAGAATCACTTATATGAATTCTGAAAGGGGGTGGGGATATGTATAAATGTGACCTGGATCCAAACTGATCCTGATTTTGGTTTTAAGGAGGGACAAAATCTGACTGACCAGGCTTTGAAAACCCAAATTATTTATGAAAGGTTAAAATACTCTTCTGCCAGTGCTGTAGACTATAGGCCTGGTTTTACACCGTTTTGCACCAGGTATAGCCATTTATGCTTGCAAAAAATGGGACATCCAAATGAGAATGGTTTGCACCTTCTTTGCATTCACCGTGCACAGATGCATTATTATTTATTTGTATTGCAATAGCACCTATAGGGCAGGGCCCCATTGTGCTTGGCACTGCACAAGCACAAACAAGGGGACTGTCCCTGCCACCTTACAATCTAAGTATAAGACTATAGACAACTGATGAATAACACAAACAGCTGGGGGATCACAAGGAAACAATGAAATAATACCAATAAACATGAAAAACGGGGGTCGCCTCAAATCAGCTGTCCAGCTACTTTTGATTTTCTTTATGGGCAGCATGCAGAAGAGAACCTTAATGAATGACTTAGGGAGAACAATGAGGTGGCTTTGCAGATTTTTATGGGGAGTTCCTCCCATGCAAGAGGGGCAGCATAGCAGAACCACAAAGGTGCTTACTAGAAAACTTTTTAAATGGGCGCTCAAGACTGGCATAATTTACAGAACAATGGCCCGGGTCAATGGCTCAGTACTTTATAAAAAATGATAGGTAGGGCAGGGATAGACTTGTAAGGGCCTTAAAAGTGAAAACAAATAGTTTGTGTTTGCTGCAATGGAGAAGGGGAGCTGGTGATGTGGTCAAATTGATGATCTGGAAATAACCTTGCAGCAGCATTTTGAAATAGATATAAATGGGGCAAGAGGCTATTTGTCCTGGCCCCAGAGGGGGTTTAAATTACTGCAGAAGGTGTAAGTCAGTGAGAAAGTTGGGTCCCAAATCTTTAGTGTGTTGTTACAAGGCTATTTTATTAAAAAAAAAATCAGAATTTATGAGTTGTAAAATTGTTGTATCCTGGACCTTCAATATAAATAAGCACAATTATTATTTACCCTTCGAGGGAACAAAGGGCATAGTTCCGCAACCCTTTCTCATTTAATTGTTGAAAGATGTAGCCCAACTGCAGTAAAATGACCAAGAAATTATTTTTTTCTCTCAGAAGTTAAGGACATAGAAAATCATATAATATCAGGGTTGGAAGGGACCTCAGGAGGTCATCTAGTCCAACTCCCTGCTCAAGGAAGGACCAATCCCCAGACAGAATTTTTTTGCCACAGATCCCTGAATGGTCCCTCAAGGATTGAGCTCACAACCTTGGATTTAGCAGGCCAATGTTCAAACCACTCTGCAAACATCGACTATCAGCTGTAGACAATGGGATTCCTCGGAGAAGTAAGCGCTGTGCTTGGTAGCAAGAGTCTGCAAGAAGGGGCCCTAACGCTGTGATGACTGTACTGGGTTTTGAGAGCCTGTAGCCTGATGTATAAACTACTTAAGTTAGTATAGATAGAAGAGTGTATTGTTTGAGAATGATCTTTCATTTCATTTGTCAGGCATGCATGGGCATACACATGCGTACAATTCTCAGCTTTAAATTCTGTAGATTATAGCTTTAATATTGTGAACTTTATTTTGCTATAAGAGCTCCCTTTGTTTTTGTTTTTACTTTGTTACTAATGTAATGTCCCTAAATTCTCTACAGACAAATACCTTGGAAGTATTGTATCTTGGCTTTTACTTCTGGCTCTTATCTCTTTTAAGTGGGGTTTATTAGATGAGATCATCTCCAAAGGACTTATTTCTGTTATAAAATGGAATTAAAAAAGTAGAAACACAATTAGTAGTTGTTCTCTCTGACTCGGTTTGAGAGATTAGAGTATCAATGTCAAAGAGAATAACTGGGTTTCTAGAGTATGTCTGCAATGCAACTTTTGTTTTATCCTGTTTTGTCCTCTCTTGCTGCACTGTCTAGGGGATAGGATCAGAAGAATTTCATTCTGTTCCTCTGCATTGTCTTGAAGAGAGGTTTTCCCTCTCAGAACAATCCAGAGCTGAAAGCACTTTTCAGTTCCCAAAAATAAATGACCACCAAACGCTTGCATTATTGAGCCCTTAAAAAAAAAGTGTTAATCCTGTTAATACTCTCATCCTAAGTATTCTCTATACATTGTTACATTAGAACTACTTGGGGGTGGCATTGTAAAGTTTTAGTTTAAAAGACTTGTTTAAACATAGCGTTTTGATATTTTAAATTTCTCACATCTCTTGTTTTTACAGTTCCTGACCTTCAGTACCTATCCCTCGTCACTAGGAATTTCTCTCAGCCAAGGGAAAGATTCATTGGTTTGAGAGTTACCTGGTAAGGATCATTCATTATATTATTGCCTAACTTTTTCTCTGTTTATGAATGTGGTTTATGCAAAACAGCTTAGTTGCACCACCTTAATAAACTGCATTAAAATGACCTACCTGCATTAACAATTTACAATCTGGTTTTTGTAGCAAACTTGTGCATCTTCTTATCTCTCCACCAAAACATTTTAATTTATTCTTTCCGGGAAAAACTGCCTATAGTAGATTGATTACGAATAGATTTTTCAAGTAAAAATCTGCTTTGTAAAATCATGAAAGCTCATCTTACACAGCTGGTATGGAAATTTGTATTAGAAATAAATCATCATTTATTACTTTATCAGCAGATTGTTGATTTAAAAAAATCCATGAAACTCATGATTGGAGTTTGTTGTATTCAGTTTATCACTTATTTTGTTTTTTGAACAAGTTCTATTGAAGATCTCTCATGCATATTATTAAGGGCGCTTTTCTGTTCTGTATTACTATGCGAACAACACCTACTTAAATCAATGGGGTTTTTCCATAATAGGTTATAGACCTGATTTTCCTCTCAGCTGTATCGGTGCAGTTCAAAAGTAACTGCTATTAACCCTTTGGATTCACAATGGGATAAAAAACAGTGTGAAATCAGAATCAGGCCCCAGGGTCCTAAATTTGGAAGAAAAGTCTTGCTTTGTAATCTGTAATTTATTCTAGGAAGTATCCTATAACTAATTCTACAATTATTAACTGATTCTTAAATCCAAAATTCTGATGGCTTCCGGTTCAAAGTCGAATTCCTATTGTGTTACTTTCACATTACAATCATGGCGCCTGAATCTCCTCTCAATTATACACATGTGTAAATCAGCACTAACTCTATGTACTTCAGTGGAGTTACACTGATGTATAACTGGTGAGAGGAGATTCAGGCCCATCAAAGCTTTTGACCTTGCACACTCATGTGCAGGTGAGTAATTTTAGCTGTATGAATTGTCCCATTGAAGTTAATGGAACTACTTATGTGAGTAAAGTTAAGCACATACTTAAGTATTTCCAGGATTGGTGTCTGCATCTATAAAAGAAAAACAAATAAACAATAAAACTACACCAATGCGAGGATCTGAGCCACAGTTTTAAAATTTGATAAAGAATGCTGTGTCCTGTCCTACACGATTAACTCAGACAAAATTACACTGATTTAAATCTGGAGTAACTCCACTGACTTCAGTGGAGCTACTTTGGATTTACACTGTTGTAAAATAAAGATACAGTCTGGCTTATTGAGTTCACTGACTTCTATTGATGTCTATAAGATTTTTGCCAGAGTGAAAGAGTGGTGTAGGATTGGACCTTTGGTAACAAAAAAACTACCAGTCAAATGGCTAAATAGCTCAGCAAAGGCTGGCCTTGTTTTCTAATGGCTTCATCATTTGGAATCGAAATGAAACCATTTCAGAGATCAGTTATTTGTTGTAATTTTTAACTTAGAGAGAACAGAAGGGAAAATTAAAATTATAACACATCTTGTAATTTTGGGGTTCATTGTAACCTCTGATACTGCTGAGGAAGTTAAATATATTTACATAAATTCATATTCAGTTCTAATTAGCTAAACCTATCTTTCTCTTGACCATATTCCTTAGAGGTCATCACATAAACCATTTAAATTGATAGCAATATTATGCACCAAGAAATTAATTTTACATTGTATACAATTTTTATTGTGACTTTATCTTGTTTCAAAGTGCTTACTTTTTGATTTTGTGGATATTACTGACTGTGGATTACTTTTATTTTGGTTTTTACACAACAGTTATATTAGAAATTTGCTGTTTTATTCTTACCTTCTTAGTAAAAATCCTTTTATCACACAATGGGTAATTTATATCCATTACCAGCCCTTTCAATCCTTTTCAGTGGTGCTGTCAGTGCCTTTGGCACAGTAATGATTAATGTGATCTAATAATAGTGTGCCATTATATTACCTTAGTAAAACATGTACCAACATCCTATTCAGATCTACCAAATTCATAGCTTCCTATAATATTTTTGTTGAAAGACAGGATTACTATTTTTCAAAGCTGATTTTTTTCCCTTTAACATATTTAATGAAATTCACAATTCTTTGCCATGGTAATCTTTGTGCCTGTGTTTGGGCTTGATGGGTGAATTTTATATCATTCTGCATTATTATGATTTGTTAGGCAAACTGTTTGACATGTAAAGAAAGATACCAGTTACATTGTGTTGCTTTGTTAAAGGGCGCATTTTAAACATTCACCACCTTCTGGATATTTCCCTGGGTTTATAATAGGTGAGATCAGAGTTTGTAAGAATAAGCGTTTGGTCTGAAATGTTATTTTTCTTTCTACTCATTCTCACCCCAAACCACCAACCTAGCTCTCCTCACACTGCCCCACACACTATGGGAAGCAGGTTCCAATGTAACTCCCTGCCATTCTACCCAACAATATCAATTTTGCTACAATAACTTTATTCTGACCTTCTTTTTTTGGCAGATTCCTTGCCTCTTAGCAAAGAGTTACTCTGCAGATTAATCCCTGTGAGCTGGCAGTTGGAATCATGCAATGCTGTTCCTGGTTTTGGATTCAGCCATTATACATCCATGCATTTTTGACTCCAAAATCAGGTATTTCTGTTTGCCAGAAGCTGGGAGTGGGAGTCAGGGGATGGATCACTTGATGATTACATTTCAGTTCATTCCCTCTGGGGCACCTGGTATTGTCCACTGTCGGAAGATAGAATACTGGGCTAGATGGACCTTTGGTCTGACCCAGTATGGCTGTTCTTATGTTCTATTGCATGATCCCAGCCTCCAACTCTCAGATATGGACTGTGTACTCTCAGTCCAAGAAACTGTCAAAGCAGAGGGCAAAGTCAAATGCCAAAAAATGTTGGTGGGTTGCTGGGTGGAGTGGCTTGAAGTTATACTGGGACCTGTCTCTAAACTCTGGGTAGTTTGCAACTGCCCAACTGTTTGCAACTGTTTTTGAGTTAAACATTTTCTCTATCAGGGTGTCAAATCAAAATTATTTTCTGGTGTTACTTTTTTCTGAACATGTGATCCCTGTATGCTGGCTACAAGGTTCCTAGTCATAATGCTCTTTCTCATATAGGAGATAATCTTAGCACATCTATTTAAAACCCCTCATAATCGGGGAAAAAGCAACAGAGGGTCCTGTGGCACCTTTAAGACTAACGGAAGTATTGGGAGCATAAGCTTACTCCCAATACTTCCGTTAGTCTTAAAGGTGCCACAGGACCCTCTGTTGCTTTTTACAGATTCAGACTAACACGGCTACCCTTCTGATACTTGACATTCATAATCAGTGTGGTTTAAGAGTTTGGATAACATGCCATCTTTACAAAGCATCTTAAATCTTCATCACCCAAAGATATCATTATTGTAGACAGGGTGACATATACTTAACCAATTTCACAGTTAAATCTCAGTGGAACAGTATGTCCACATTTTAGCTCTACTTTGTGACATGGTGTTAAATGCATATGCTTTCACATTGTTTCACCACATCAATATAAATAATGAATGAGAAAAATATTTTAATCTTGTCAGTAGCAACAATGTCTAAAAACACCCAAAATACTTGTGCAGTTCTGTATGGATTCCTTCTTTGATTTAGGCTAAAAAGTACAGCTGTATATGATTTGAAATGTGCAATCAGCTTAAATGAGGAAAAATATTTTCAATACAAATATATAAACTGTGAAGCTTTACACATATTTTTAGTAAAAAAATTAGACTGTGATTGTTATATGTCACATAATAATATTACTTGCAGTATTTGTAATCATGTTATTCTCTGCTGCATTGAATGCAATTTTGTATCTTGATCATTTAAATCGAAGACATTCTCATCTGCTCTATAAAACTGATCTTTGGTGATATAATAGCAAGTCAGAAAAAAGAAAAAGCATGAAACTTTTGTCTTTGTATTTCAAGGGGTTCAAACAAGATAAAAAAAACTGCTTCCCCATTTTAAATAATGAAGTAAATGTTTAATGTACAGTGAAATCTGTCCTAGAGGCCAGCCAAAAATCAGTTGACTAGCAGAAATCGACTTAAAGCTCAAACAAAATTGTACTGGCCAGGCCACTGAATGCTGCTACCTAAAAGTTGTCGTATTTTCACTGGGTTAGAACAGTCAGGTTACATGTGCAGGTTACCTTGTATTGTACTGCTTAATTACTCATGAATCCTGAAGTTGTAGTGGTCATAGTGTCAAGTTCTAGGGTATGTCATAGTTTTCTTTTTCCAACAAAGAATTTAATTTTAAGTAGAATATTTCTCCATCAGTCCTTCTTGAACTTTCCTCAATAGTCTTGGTAGATTTTGCACTAGATAGTCCATGACCTAAAGCATTTTCAAATCTTCATCAATTTTTTCTCTGAAAATATTCTTGTTCCTTCCATTAAACTTCCCAGCATTTAGTCCAGCAGGAGGCTCTATGAAAAGTCCATGGGGCAGTCTGTGGGACAAATGCACCAGTCCATTAAGGAAGCTTTGTGCCAGTCTTCCTTTGAAAAGATGCCTCAAAAGCTCCAGCCAGTGAAGGCTTATTCTTCTTGAACAGGGGAATCCTGGGATCATGTAGAGCTACAGTAGTGGCTCCTGTGCCACTCTCCTCATGGCACAGGGGATTATGTCTGGTAGACAGAGCGGTGGGTAGCTAGGACTTTTCTGCACTCTAGCAATCCTATTGGCAGTTAGTGCAGTATACAGCAGCCTTTAGGCTGTTCTAATCTACACCAGGGGACTGGCCCATCACTCCACTGGCTAAGGATCAAGGGTCGCAAAAGTAACCTAAAGCCACCTTTGCCTATTCTCTGTTCTTGCACTGAGTGCAGCTTGGCTGGACTACACAATCTAGTCCTATCACTTTACTTAGAACTGTTGTCTACATAGAAATAGAGATGGACCAAGAGTGAAACCTTGAATTGAGCCCCTTTGTATTTCAGTGGAGAATAAGGTTTTGGATTCAAATCCTGGATAGCAGGTACAATCCATGTTGAGAATTTTTTTTTCCGTTTCACATTCTGATGTAACTGAAATCTTTGTGAAATATTCGCATAATGAATCTGGAGCCAAATTCATAGTCCTGATTTACCTCCGATCCCAGTTCCAAAGCCTAAAGCATAAACCAGATCCTGCTTTAAGTCTAAATACTGATTCCTCAACAGGCAAATTTTGGTAGGATAAACAAAAAGAGGTGATCTCAAAACGTGAAATGTACTGGGGCCTAATCCTTGAAAGAAAACACAAACAAGACTTTTTGTCTTTCTAAGACTACATTTATCTCATTTGATCAATGTTTATCTCACAGGACCAGTGAGGTCAATACCTAGACTTTAGAGTTTAGCTCTTGGGTTTTACTCCCAGCATTGCCACTAAATCACTGTGTGACTTTGAGCATGAAACATACATTTTCCCCCATCTATAAAATGGGGATAATACCACTTATCAGCCGCATAAGAGTCCTGCAATTTAACTGATGTTTGTGAAGTGCTTTGAGATCTGTATGAAACTGTGAAAGTGGTTTGCTTTAGAAGTGTAAAATTAATCATTTTTACTTTTTTCCTCAAAGTAAGGCTTGATTTGACTTTTGAGCCATTTTTCCAACTGGTTCTTGGGTAAGCCAGTTTGGTTCATCTGTTCCTAATAATTTGCATAAAAATATTGTTGGTATTGCTCTTCTGATAATCTGAACCTTTTTTTGTAGATCCCCTCTCTCTAAAGAAATGTACAATTTCAGAATGGGATGGAATTGGGCAGAAAATGCTGCTTTATTGCTCTATGCACAAATTCTCCTTGTTAGAGTGGAACATTTTCATGAGTTTACTGTTCACTGAAATTTAATGGTTCGTTTTTTGTTTTATTAAGTATGCCAATATCTTGCTGGTAAATTAGGCAAGACTGTTTTACTGTAACAATAGCTATTCATTAATCATTTATAATTACCACCCTTACCTTATCCAGTCATGGTAAGATCATCTACCAATGACCAACCCACATATTTCCTGTATATAGGAAATTCCTGTGTATTTCATATACCTATCTACAATCTGACAATGCAAATATTCTGTTCAAGTGGGCATATAAGTATAATATACTTTTTCCAATATCAATGCATAAGAAGGTAAAAAGGGAGGATAGGTGAAGGTATATAGCCTTTGGGTGCTGTGAAGAAGCAGAGTGGGGAAAGTGGTCTTTTCTTTCCCCCAGGGCTTTCACAAAGAGGAGCAGAAGCACATACAGCATTGCAGGCTACATCTTCACTCTGTCCTTGTTCCCCATCTTATCTTGGAAACATTCAGCCATACCCATCTTCAATCACATCAAAACCACCTCTTCATTTTTAGCTACCTAATGCACCCTCACATCTTCCTACACCTTAGCTACTTCACACATTAAGTTGGGGTTAACTGCCTAGCACTCACTTTCTTTTGATAGATCATGGAAACCGCAAACATGCTCTTATCTGCATTCAGTAGGCTCAAGGTAAGGTACCTCAGAAATAACATGCATTCTGATTTTTTTCCCCTTTTTAGCTTTCTTAGCCACTTATTGTACGCTGCTGGTGATCTCGTATTTCCACCACTCAAATTAATTTTAACCACTCTTTTAGATAAACAGATAAGCTGAACAAGCTTATTACTGTATGATAGAACAAACAAAGGGAAATGTTGCACACCTGCATGCGTACAGCCTTACCTATGAATAGCAGAGGGAAGCTAAGCTAGTCAACAATTCCTTCTTGACATTTGTTACAAAATACTATACTCTAGAGATTTTTAAATTACCTCCTTGAAGATAGCATGTGATGCCTACCGCAGGGGTACTTTATTCCCTCCTCATCCTCCCCTTTATCTCCCACTCCTGTTGCTAAAGGAGATCTATTTTGGCCTTGGACTTGTATTCTAAGTAGTGGTCTGATCTAACTCTTGTTGAAGACAATGCATCTTTATATTGACTCCTGTGGAGATTGGAGCCTGCCCTACAGCTCAAGTTCTTCTAGCAGCTACTACAACTGCTGTTCCTTTAAAAATATTTTAGAATAAAAACACTCCTCCAGTTTTTAACCCAGATTGCTAATACTGTACTGTTTCCACAATACACTTTCTATTTCTTCCAATATATAAGCTTTTTTTTTGTGTTAAAAATAAAATAAAGAATTTGGAGAAACAGCATTCTCCCATTCTGCCTAAGTTTACAGTTTTTCTGATATGAAATTCTGCTAAGAGATTGCCACACAATCCTGGCTTAAAACTAGAGCTGGTATGAAAAACAAATTCAAAACTGCCAATGTGACATCTGTCCACCTATAGACTACTTGCTGGGGATTTGGTGGTGGTTTTCTCTGGGGGTAGCCAACAATCCGCAGGGATAGTGCTGAATCAATAATCATCACCCTTTACTTTTCTCTCCCAAACTCTTGTATGACATTTTAAAAAATGAATATACTTGTGCAAAAATAGAGCACATATAATTCCTCTCTTAACAGTGATCTCAAACCCTGGTCTCAATTCACAGTATCCTCTATGCAAAACACCGCAGGAGTCCCCCCCTTCTCCCCCGGTGCATAACTGAAAAGTGCATAGCTGACCAAGTATGCCAAAGCTGTGGAAAGGCAGAAAATGACAAGGCTTGAATATATCCCAAGAAAACTAAACACACATTACAGCCCTGCTTTATATTTTAGAGTGCAAGATTTTACTTTTTCAATAACTACTGTATTTTGATAATAGGCATCAAGTGGTTGCTATGTGATACACAACAGTGTTTTTCATGAACTTTTGGCTGCTGAATAAGCCCAGCAAATATGGGTTGTTACCCTTTTAGTTTTCTGGGTCAATTCGTTTTGCACAAAGGAAAGAATGATAATTTGAGTTGTAGGCAGAGAATCTTTTCTACACATTGGGAAAAATGAAAGCTATTTTTATGTGATATTTTTTAAAAATAGTAATTCCTTATATAGTTACAGATAATTATCTTATTACTAAAAGCAACTAAGAAGCTTGTTGCAGAGTCCTGACCTCAAAATATTTTTGAATTGTAGCTGTGAACTCTGGGGAAAAGTGGGGCTTCTTAAATGTAATCAGTAAATAAAAATATTTTTGTGACTTAGTTGCCACCAAAGGAGGATGATCAGTGCCTTCCCTTACATCAGTCAGGCTGGTGTGGGGGCCAGTTACAGGATCAGATATTTGTGTCCTCTTATCTGCTACCTTTCCACTCTAAATGTTCAGCCCCTCTCCCTTCCTCTGGGTTGAAGAGAGGGCAAACATTATCTCTGTTATTTTGGTGGCTTACCTCTGGAGTGCAGCAGCTTATATGAATTTACACAGCAAGTCAAGGAGTTTCTCTTTAGCAATATAGGCTAATACAGTGAGGCTTTGGAAAGTGGGTAGATGAGCAAGAGAAGCCATCAGTGTAACATGTGTACAATTGTATGGTATTGACTCTGGCAGCTTCAAGGTGTGTATGCTGTGATTTCTGTCCTCTCTTGTGCCTTTGAATGTGATTGGCCATCAGGAGTTCAGCAGTGAGAGAGACTCCCTCTGATAGATGCCTTAAAAACACAAACAAGTCCTGTTTTCTTTTTCTGGTTTTTCACTACCTAAGAGAGGTTTCCCACACCCTCATCTACCACCACTAAGGAACAGCTCAATAGCAGTCTCTGGAAAGGCTCCATTTGATGCCCTCTTTCCTCAATCTCAGCTCAATCTTACTGAATTGTTTGCTGCAATGGCCAGTTGATGTAAATTGGTATAGTCCATTAAACTCAATAGGCCTACACAATTTTACAACAGCTGAAGATTTGGCCTCAAATTCCTTATTTTCTGTTTAGAAGATTTTTTCCCCTCAAACTTTTCCTCTTTTCCCACTTATGCAACAGTCCCTCTCAGCAGGAACAGTTTGTCTCTCTGTAGCTTGCTCAGTGCATTTCCTCCCAAAGTAAACAAGTGAACTAAATTAATGATGGATCTCAGGTTGTAATGTAACAACAGTCTAGGATGGACATTCTCTATTTCTCCCTCTCTTCTTTCAATCAGAGAAGCTTCTCCTCTTCAATCAATCTCAAATGTACCTAACAGTTCCTTTTGGTTAGACTCATAGTTACCACAGTTTGGAGATTTGACCTTGGTCCTTTTTCTTTCTGATACCAGACTCTATCTAAGTAAAAACTTGAAATCATGATGATACCAGCTGCTTCTTCAGAGAGAGGGAAAGTGTTTCTCCTGGCGGCTAATTTATCTGTTTTTCTCTTCTTGAGGAGCTCTCTAAAGAGCTCAATATTTGTGGTTGGGGTAATCTTTACTCACAAAGTTATATCAGACGCAAAGCCTCCAGTCTGCAATAAAGATTAGGGGTATTTTTTCTAGTTCAGTGGCCACCTCTTTGCCTGAAAAAGGGGACAAAAGGTTTGTATCTATGGAGGACTTGAGATGCTTTTTTTAATATTCACTTGGTTATATGAATTAATGACTGTGGGTCTGACTCTTGACCCTTAATGTAGTCACTGACCTTTGCTTTCCCGGTTTGGAAAATTATGTTGATATACCTTGCAAGAACATTTATATTGGCTCTTTCTTTTATTTTTGCTTTGTCTCACTGCCGAGATGGTGTTACTTAGAAGCTGTTTTTCTTGCTGATAACCAAGGCATATCTCTGTGACTTAGTCGCTCCCATGTCCCATGCCGCTTTAGATGGGCATTTTTGGGCATAATACAGTGCATATAGTAGAAGAAACGTTGTCCTCCATATGTCTCAGTTTTGCTGGTTCTCAGAGATTTCCAGTATGTAAATGGTGTTCTGGCCCTTTAAGAATAAAAGATTCCATAAGACCCCATTCCAGGTGTTGGAATGAATAAAGGCCCAGAAAATGGCCTGGTAGCAGAAGGGAAGAAGTGGTCCTGGATAATTGGGAGTTGTATGGGAGGGAAAACCCCCCATGCATCATTCCTTTTAAGGGCCTGCGAAGAGGAGCCATGGACTGTAGGGTGAGGCAGGGCTCCCCTCTCTTTCAGCTAATTGGGATGAGTTCTCTGGAGGAGGGCAGTATGGAGACCACATGCTCTTTCAGACCAGGAGAGACTCTGAAGGAGAAGAAAGCCAGGGCCAGAGGGCTAAGTTCCAGCCAGAAAGGATTGGGACCGGTGGCTTTGGGGGGAGCAGACTGACAGAGGAAGAGCCCTGGGTGTGGCAGAAGAACCAGAGCTAAGTATGAACTGTTGAATTAGGATTATGGACTTTATACTGGGGATTCATGGAGGAGTGTTTGGACTATTTTGTGATTAAGGACTCTGAGGACTGCGTGAACTCAGCCCTGGTAAGGGTGCTGTGAGCCACAGGGGGACTGTGTGGAGTGCTTCAGGGGCCAGCAAGAGGGGAGGATGCCTGCCAAAGGACCCCCGGCCATGAGGGTTAGTGACCACCCTGCTACACATTGGAAGAGAAGTAAATTAGGGGACAGGGGAAATAAAATGATGGCTCATGATAGGTTGCAGCCTGCCTGCCTGAGTTACTCATCATTCTGCACGGGTGTAACTGAGTCACAGTGAACTAATTATCAGGTAATAAATTCCTTTTTTGTTAATTAATTAATTTTTAATTATGCATTTACTCTCTTCTGTAATGCTAATTTTAAAAAGACTTTAAAATCATTAAAAAAAATCCTTGCATTAAGAAAAATATCCCCAAAATATTTTATACAAACATTTTACTAAATTATGTGCATATTGGGTAACGAGGTTTACTTTTACATTGTCCTTTTATCCATAACTTGCTATCCTTCATACAGTGGTGTTACGGGCATGCTGCTGTGGTGTCTTTAGGTGGCTTCTTTATAGAGTCTTACTGTATTGGCATTGATTTATGCATTTGTATTAGAGTAGTACCCAAAGGGATCAGAAGTGCAATGCAGTGGTGCTTAGCACTGTACACATAGCATGGCATGGACCCTGCCCTGAGGAGTTTACCATTCTAAGGTCCTGATCCTCCAGCCAGGCAGCCCCTGGAATTCCGTGGGGCTTGGGTGCACAGGTCTGCCAGCCGGGTTCAGGGTGCTGGATTGGGGCTTCATTTAAGACAAGATGCAGTAAGTGAGTGTGACCAGCAATAGGTGTGAGAGGGGAGGGAGCGCGGGTAAGGGTAACTGCAATAAATTCTTGTAGTTAGGCTAACAATTGGCCAGACAAAGCCAATTGACAAAGCTCATCGAATTGCCGTTTTGGATTATACCAGTGGGCCATCTAGTACAGTATCCAGTCGTTGAAAGTGGCCAGGAGAAGCTGATTCAGAGGAAGGTTCAGAAAACCCTGCAGTTAGCAATTATGGGATAATCTTTGCCCAAGGAAAAATTCCTTCCAATCCCCAGTAGTTAGAGGCTGGTTACACACCCAGTGTGCATACCTAGATGGCTCCAAATCAAGTAAAAGAGCTGGGGAGGATTTCATTTTCCTTTTGCTTTGAAATACATAAAGATCAGCTTTATTTAACCAATAGAAGACTCAAGGATTTGATGCCTGGATGAAAACTTATAATCAGTGGAATAGTACTTTGGCTTAATCAGTTCTCATCAGAAACTTGTTTGACCTATAGACCACCTTCCTTCTTCTAAGCTTAGATGTCTCTGTTATAAAACTTCTCAAGATTCTACAATGGCAACATTTAATGTGTTTTTTTTTTAATACAGGTGCATCTTGTAGGGCAAGAGAGAAACCTTTCTCCTTGTACACAGTACACATATGATTTATCAAACATATTGTATTACTCTGTCTTTACAGTAAAACATACTATGGATTGGAATGGTTATCTGTGGAGGATTAGAAACTGATATTCCATTTTATGTTCGAGAAGAGGATTACTATACAGATAATGTACTTTTAGTGAAGTATTTCAGTTTTAAGGACAGCAAAAACAACCAACCTTAGATGTAAAAGGAAAAGGATCTGGTAATGAACAATATCATTCAATTGACCTTTTGTATAGTAATCCAAAGATAGCATCAATAATATACCATTTTATATTTATTGAACAATAATTTTTTTCAGTCATCTGGAATGATCATTTGATTAAAAAAATTATCCACTGTAAATGCTGAATACCTGGAAGTTCACAAATTTTATCACATTTGATTGGCAGCATTAAATGCCAACATCTCATTTAAATAAGGAACATCTGTACATTATTATTTTGGGATTTTTCATCTGTTGATTTAGAAATCTGAGGCTTTTATGAGCCTTTGCATGCAGATTTGTGTGTTACCTACATACATGATTTGTCAATAACAAAGAAATAGTCATAAAAATACTGTCTGGTGGTTTTGTGATTAAGGCAACAAATACATTGTATATGCAAAGGGATGTAATGTGCATTGCATTTGATTTTAGGTGTGGCAGTAGCAGCTTGATTTCATAACAGTGGGAATAACATGACAGTTCAAAAGCACAGAGAGAAGATTATGATTTTTATACATAGCAATGTAAATTTTTAAAATAACAATGTAATTTTTTTACATTCCTTACTGTATCTCAGGATAATCCAATTTAGAACAATTTATTCTGAAGAGGTATGATAAAAATAGAAGTTATATCATTATTGAGAATGGGATAATACATTATTTTTTATGAGTGAGTTACGAAGATGTACAACTCAGTTGGGACTTAGGATAAACATAATATTCCTTAATTAATCTATTATGCTATGGTACATACGTGCCATTTTTATACTTTAAAAATGAAAAATGTTTTAAAAAAGGAAATTGCTCCTTTTTATACTAAAAAGCTTTTTTTTCCTAAAATCATAAAAATGTATAATTGAATTCACCAAATAGTATTAATGAATTAAGCATGTAAATTGAACACAGAGTTTTAAAATAGAGGGTCATCATCTTCTGGCAATCAGTTATGAACATATTCTTTAGCCCAAATATATCAGTACTTATGGATGCAATTCATCCAGGTGTGGGGGCTAGCAAAAGGCCCTAAGTAAGGGCTGCATGGGAATCAGTGGTTGAGCAGCAATGTAGGAGCGCCTGTGGAGCCCCTACATGTCTCAGAAAAAGTTGCCATTCTGGCACCCCAAAATGCAATGCTGCGGGCAGGTCAGGCATGGAGTCTTTTGCACCAATTTATGCAGGTCTGGAACAGGTATTTTCTGTGGCACATTGGATGGACTGAGAGATAACACTATGTGTTATTTAGCCAGGGAGCCCCGCAACTGCCTCTGTGCCACATTTAAGTGGAACGGAGGGCTTGGTGCTGGACCCCCACATCTAGAGTGGGAGGCAGAGCTGCAGATTCACTTTTACATTAAATCATTTGCTCCAGGACTCTGTGCAATTTGTTCCACTTTGGCTCTGGATATGGGTAAATAACGCATTCAAAAATGCCCTGCACTCTATCTGCATAAAATCAGAGCTCTCAGGCTTTATGCATACAGGAATGGGCGTCACCCTTGTAATAATAATATTTTGTATTTATGGTGGAGGATCTGCAAGATCTTTCATTTGTTAATGAATTAAACCACACAACACTCCTCTTAGCTAGGTAGGTATTATTACTCCCATTTTTTAGAGAAGGTTATGTGGGAAGTCTAGGCAGAGCTGGGAACAGAACCCAGATCTCCTGAACCTCTGACTTATCCACAAGACGAGTCTCCCCACAAAATAGACATTTGATTCTGTAAGTGGGGAACCCATTTTTCAAATGTAAGCACCTTAACATGATATTCAAATCCCACATTTAGATGCTGAAAAAACTATTTAGAGCCTTTTGAAATACTGTATATAGGAGTCTCCCAATATCAGGCCCATAAATGTGATATATTTTATATGCCCACAGGAGAGTTGGATATTTGAGGCATCTGTTTGAAAACTGGGCTCTGAATGTATTATGATATGATTTTATATTTAGGGTATCTCTCATTAAAGTTTGTAAATTTGATAGCCACTAACAGGATCTAGTGCTTGCTATAATACATTAAAATAAGAGTACACCTAAGACGATATAAAGCCAAATGTCATTAATAAAAAGAGAATCAAATTAGAGACCTTTATTTTGTATTAAAGAGGCATTAAATGCAATACAAATCTGCAAAATACAAAGAAATTTACTTTTCTGCTGCCTCAGCATCAAGAGACTAGCATTCCTTTTCTCCATGTATCTGTGTCACCAGGTTATTTCTTCTGTTTAGTCATATAACAGAATGTGTTGAGGCATATTATCTTCAACTTGTGTAGCAGTCTACAAATACTGATTGCTGTTTGAGCTTGTTATGGAAAAGTATTGCCCTGTGGATTGAGAAAATGACCAACAGTGGACTATAATCTTTGAAGCTGAGAGTAAAATTGCCAACTAGAGGTCATTTTTCAAACCAAGGGGCAATAGTTTGCTACTATAAACTGAATATTGCAGTCAGTATATGTTTTATTAAACCATTTAAGAAACTTGGGAGCCGTTTCATTTAAACTTCCTGCTTGATGTGGCTCAGAGAACAGGCCCAGGGCAGCTCGCAAAAGAGGCCTACTGTAGTCTGTATAATAAATATACTGTATCCTCAGTAATGTATAATAATAATTATGAAAGCTCTGGGCATTAATGGCTAAGAGCTATATGCTGCTATCATTCTACATCTGGAGCACCCATTCAAGTAAAGGAGAATTTTCTATAGAAATCAATGTCAGGCACTGTTTCATAATGCTATGATAACCCAAGGCCAAACTATCTGTGAAAAGCCCTGGATCATTATTCCAATTGTAGGCTAAATACTTAGAGTGAAAATACCTTCCTCTCTCCCTCATCTCCTTTTGTTGTTCTCTATCTCTGTTGAAGTACACACAATGTTGTGCTTTGTATGGGCCCTCATATAGGGAGTGTTGGCCACTTTCTTAGTTGATAAGAGAGTCTCATTTCTGAAAATCCTATTTATCTGACAATTCCATACACAGAGAGCCAGACTGAAGGCTTCATTCTCCCTCTTTCAGTCCATCTTACATACCTGTAGTGAAGCCAGACACATTGCGACATGAGAGCACTGGTGCAGCCCACAGCTGATTCTCTATCTCTCTATTGTAAAAGGTTTGGCATTGCTGCCCATCAGCATAATATCTAAGTGCCATCCACGTTCAAAAGATTGGCAGTAGCAAAATCCCTCATGGACTTTCTGAAGTCTCTGGCTCTTCTCATTGTGGATTCTAAAAAGTGCCATGAGGAGTGTCACCCTTCCCAAAAGGGGTGAGGCGGAGAGGAAGGAGGATGATGGTGCCATGGCTCTATTCTTCCCGGAGCACCAGTCAACAGATCTGAGAGCAGTGAAGTCTTGTAGTCTCACCCAGGGTGGCATAGCTGTTATTCCCCAAGACCCTGTGGTGAAATTATAGCTGGATTAAATAGAATTCCTCCTGGGACACTTTCATAGCCCCCTCATCTGCCTTTGGCTTCTACCCACAATCCAACCCATATAATTTCTGTTTTATTAAGTCTTCAGGCACAGCTCATAGACTGGGTCAGTTTCATTGGCTGAAGCAGGACATATGTCCAAACAGATACTGTTACATTTTTGGCCTAATTTTTAAATGCATTATGCAAAATATGTGTACAATTACCTGCATAGTTTGTGAGTGAATCATCACAAGTATCTTCTGTTACTTTATTTACAAATGCAATTGCAACTATAGGATGTGCAAATTAGATGCAAAATTGTTTTTTATACTTTGTGCTTTCAAAATCAAATCCTATATGTGTATATGTACGTCTGTGTGTATATTCATATGCGCATGTGTGTAGATATATAAAAAATAGACGCAGAGTCATAATTTTCTCACAAACATAATTTTTAAGGTCTATATAAAATAAGGGTGATGGATTAGAATAATAAAAATCAGAGCAGCAAAAGACCTATTATGCATCTATTCCACCTTGTTGATGGAATTGTTCCTTAGAAGATATTTGCTTGTGCTTTTTCCACACTAGGTTTAAATGTTCCAGGGTTTGAGGTTTCAACTATTTAACTTCCATAGTCTGCAGAAAACATTTTCAGGAACTTTCTCTTGAAATCCTTTAAGTCCCTGATTTATCTTACTACTCTTACTGATAACCCATTGAACCACCCTGAACAATTCCTTTCTTCTTATACATGGTTATTATAAAACCCTTTGTCATTGATTAGGATTTTTGTGTCTCCTAAGCTAGTTGACATTGTAATTTTTCTAAAGCTCTGTTAAACATCAAAGGAGTGGGCAAAATGAATGTGAGACTAAGAATTTATGGTGGTATATTTTTATATATAATGTATTATTATTTTATTTATTTCTATGTCAGTGTCACTCTGGAGCCCCAGCCCTGTTGTGCAAGGTACTGTACAAAGGTAACTAATCTCATTTTTGCCAATGTTTAAATATACATATATAGTATGGATATATAGGATCACTAGTTCTATAACATGTTTTTATTATAAATATTACATTTTGAACAATAGCTATTAATATGAGGGATGACAGAGCAAAAACTCATATTGCCAGATAGCCTTAAATAGAATGTGTGTTTAATAAACAGAGACATGTGAAATACTGGGATAAAGTGGGATAATACGCAGTGCGCAGCGATGTGGCAACAAGGTAAAGAGACTGAGGATGAAAATGATCAAATTCTACTCCCAGTCATTGGAGTTACTTGTACATGCATGTCTTAGCCCAGCTGTGCATTTGTCTACACATTCTGCTCCTCTTTTCCTCTCTCTCCTCCAACATTCCCATGCAGGAAGAGAGAGAGAGAGAGAGAGAGAGGGATTGGGCCAGATCTATCCACAACACACTTGGTAACTCTTGGAGGCTTTTCGTATTGCTTGTATTACAGCAGTGCCTAGCACTCCAACCAAGCTTTGAGCAGGTGCTGTATATGTAGTGAGAGACAGCATTTGCCCCGAAGAGCTTACTATCTAAATAGACAAGACAGACAAAAGATTAGAGGGGAAAGGGACACAGACAGATGAAGGTCAATCAGCACGTGTCCAAGTTCACAGAGCCAGGTCAATGGCAGAGCAGGAATAAAACTCAACTCTCATTAGTCACAGTTCCACAGCCCTATCCTCTGGACCTCTTTTGTTCCTTCATTCCTCCTACTCTAGTTTAACTGGGGGAATGCCCACTGTCTCTCATTGCTGACGTCTCCATTTCAGAGCTGTCAGCTGTGATCTCTGCCTTCGTTTGTGGAGTCAGGGATGCACTGCACATGAGCAGTACCTCCCAGATGTCAGATGTAGACTCCACCTCTTAGATCTGGGGCAGGCTTGGTAACTGCCTATAGTCCCTCAGAATACAATTCTCTCTCTTCACTAGAGAGAACAGGGGCAGACCCCCTCCCCCGAAAGGTTTATATTTCTCATTTGTTGCAAAAATTTTTACATAGCTGTATGTAAATAATACTTGTATTTTATTGCTAAAGAGGATGGGCACTGTGAAGTATGTACATTTTTTCACATATCGCTGATGAAAATACAATACAAGAATTAGAGACAGGACAAAGCTTAAAAGACCTTAAAATTTCAAACTGTTCGATTTTTTTTTTTTTTAGCTCTTGTTTTTGTGACATGATTCACCTATCTAGAATGAGCTCTGATGAAATACAAGTTTTATACAGGAGCAGTTGTGCTTGCCTGAAAAAGAATAGGCTGAGATATTCAAAAGGGGTCTCAGATTTTGGGTGCTTCTGTTTCTGGGTGCTCAGTTTTACACAATAGGATTATGTACTGTGCAGAACTTGAAACAAACCCTGGCTCAGAATGGGGAAAGGCACACATCTTCTGAAAACAGGTGTAAGCTGTGAAAGCTGAGTTAATATAAATGTGAATTCTTGTGCTATATGCCCAGAGGTTAGATGGGTTTGGCCTAAAGTGCAAAAAAAAAAAAAATTAATGAAGATTCACTTGAATTTTTAAATGAACTCATAGAGTTCATTTATGCTCACACTCTTTCTTTTCTGCAAACATTGATGTCATTGAGACTAATTTTTGCAGCGAGCAAATTTCAAGTCATATATGTAGGTATTTAGGGTTTTTAAATGCACATACCCAAGAATCAGTACCAAAGTTCGGGACACAACATCAGCCTTAATGGCTACAAAATTATATTGTCAGATATTTTAATTTAGCAAACTGAGATTTTCTGAGGCTCAGAAGAGAAAGCAACAGGATTGATGGTATGTCATTATCATTCACTCCTAGGTAAATCACTTCTTTAGTCATAATTATAAAAGGAATCATCCCAAGTTTTTTGCTCTTTTCCTCAGCAAGTTTCTACATATTTCACCTGAGCAACAACAGGGTTTTGAGGCAGCTCTAGTATGTAGTTGTAACATCGATTTAAAATTAGAACGTTTTAAGATACACCTAATGAATGTGAATGATATATATTTATTCTGTAAGTGAAGAAATCTCCAGTCAAGTAACACTTGGTCCAAGTTATTCCACCTACTCCATTATTTTTTCCATAAAGATGGTGCATCACTCTTTCTTTGCTGGTGCCTTCTATATTTTGGAATCTCCTTCCACCCTCTCTTTCAGGTACAGCAGGTTGGAAAATTATTTTTATTTTCCACAGAAAATGTTGATTTCTCACTGAAAAACCAAATACTGGAAAGCTAAAGACTATTGAAAACCAAATAATTTTTGGTCTTTGTTTTTTCAATTAAGAAATTGAAAATTTTATAAGAAAGCAGACACTTTCCACAAAAATTCCACCTTTGATACCAGATAGCATACATGGTCATAGTCTCAGCTGTGAGGCCAAGGACTCTCTGGGCTTCAATACTGAATAAGCCTCTTACCCTAGAGGTGAGAGATCCCTGTCAAGAGCGCATGGAGAAGTGTGCTATTCTCTTGCCAATACTGCCTCTGTTCTGTGAGTTAATGGAGTGCTGTTAATCTGGCCATTTTGAAAAGCACTACATTCCTTCAACTAATTTGAAATAAATGTTTTAAATAATCAATTTTCTTTCAGAAAGAATTCCTTCTAATATCTCTCTTCAGCTCCCCTTTCCTGGTCTACTGCAGCACTCACCCAGTGCACCTTCCATCACTGCTAGCTGTGCCACCAGTCTCTGAACATAGGTTGGGTATTTGACTTTGTGCCTCTCTTGGTGTTTGGCACCAGTTTGAATGACATCATTACAAGAAATACCAGTTCTAAAAGCACGATTTCTATCACCTCTTGGGCAATGCTGATTGGTGAGTGTGCTGACCTTAGTTTCAGAGTAGCAGCCGTGTTAGTCTGTATCCGCAAAAAGAACAGGAGTACTTGTGGCACCTTAGAGACTAACAAATTTATTAGAGCATAAGCTTTCGTGGACTACAGATGCATCCGAAGAAGTGGGCTGTAGTCCACGAAAGCTTATGCTCTAATAAATTTGTTATCCTGCTACCAATCCATTCTTATCTCTTATAATCTACTCTCGATGCGCATGGTCTCTCTTTTGTATATGCATGCCCTTGTGTTAGAATGGTATTGTGTCTAGTGACAGATCAATCAGATCCCAACGCTAGCACACAGTGTCAGGCTACGATGGGTTATGGGCATCATGATTAGATTATAGGCAGTTGATCCTAAGGACATAGGTCAACACCATGGTGTACCTAAAGAAATTCCCCTAATACGGTGTAGGTGAGGATACATATATCTATATTTCTCTCATAGCTTAAAGAGATCATAGTTATATGTGGGTTGTGACTATTATATTCCACATACTGGAAATGCCTTTTAGGTGACCAATGTCAACTTCTCGGAACAAAGTTTTCCATAACCCCCTTGGGAGTGTTCTGGTTTTTGCTTGAATGGTTTGCCCGGTGCAATTCATGATGAAGCATTCCAAGGCTTGGGAGGCAGTGTGTCACTGACTTTAAGCAGAGGTTTCTCAAATACAATCTCACATCAGTGGGGCCAGGGTTTCAGTCTTAGTGGTGGCTTCCTTTGAATCCTTCGTTGTGTCTCCCATAGGCTAAATCGTGCCTTCAGATGCATGCTCAGGGATGCTATTGATATTCAATGGAAACTACAAGCATGCATCAAAGGCCAGATGGAAAATATGTATATAATGTTAATGTAACTATGTATTGTAAGTGGCAGCTAGGAATAGTAATAGAATAATGTGTTAATTTATACAGTGTATTTATTATACAGTCAAGTCAAAGAAGTGGATGTTTCTGCTTGTCAGGGTTTTTTTTGTTTTTGTTTTGGGTGTTTCTGCCTTTGTTGACTGATACAAATATTTTGGAATCTAAACATATCTCCACTGTAGTGTCTTTGTTCTGGATTTCTTTCATCTTAACTTATCAACATAGTATATGAGCCATTTTACCCTACAGGACGATCATCATCCTAGTGTGTATTTGCTCATTAATGTCAGGTTAAGATCTAAAGAAATGTGAAAGTGGGAATAGAATTTTTTTTTTGGTTTGTACTAATTTTTTTTTACTAATAATAACTGAAATAGCAAAACTAAAGGACTGTAAATTTGAAATATAGTAAAAAACTGTATTCACACATTTTTCTTTTAACAAGTACTGTACTTTCAGTCCTGGCTTTGTTTAAATATTACTATATAGCATTGACCCTAACCAAAACTTTAAGCAAATCTCTTTTTTATAAAGAAAAAAATTGCTTTTATTTTTATATCAATAAATGAAATGTTCTGAAAATATAAAAATGAAATAACCTCTAAGATTGTTTCCTTTATTCAGTGGATTTTTTTCCAGCATCCATTACACAAGTTAAAATTTATGTACTTACAAAATTGACAGTCAACAATATCTCTTGTTTTTATACATTCAGTATTGGTAATAAAGGATTTTGAACCCTCTCCCCCCCCCGCAGAAATACAAAAGAGGAAACCATAATAAAAAGTGGTTTTGCAAATAGAGCTGGTTGAAAATTTTCCATAAAAACTGGTTTGGGACAGAAAAGTAGGTTTATTTTTTGACTAAATGACTTTTTCCAATAAGTTTCTATGGAAGTTTTCAATGGAAAATTTTGAGTTTTTGTCAAAAGCAAAAAACTTGTTTTCAGGTTTTCAGCAAAACCCAGAATTTCCCTTTCATTTTAATTAAAATTTTCTGTGAGGAAAAACCATCCATTTTCTGACCATCTCTAGTCATAAACTTACAACAAACGGTGTAAATTATGGTAATTATGCAACATTAGGGCTAGAATCTGGTATGCTAACACATGTAGAACAGTACCTACTGCATGAGTAGTACCATGGGACATTGATGGGACTTTTAGGATAAAGTGTTATTAAGTATGAGTAAGGGGATCAGAATTTGCCTCTTCAGCCCTAGTCCAGCAAAGCACTTAAGCAGATATGTAACATTAAGCATTTAAATAGTCCTGTTGGCTTCAAGGATATGACTCACATGCTTTGCTAGACCAAAATCATTGAGGGATGCTGGGTGTTCTTCACTTTTGAAAATCAACCCACTTATTTAGGAACCTAAATAACAAATTAGGAGCCTAACTTTTCCTATTCTTATTCTTGAGAATCATTTCAAGACTCCCATTGATGTCTGTGGAGGTGGTATTTTCCCCTAAATGGAGTTGGTTGTAAATTTCCAATGGACCAGTTTTCCACTGGAAAATTCAGATTTGATGAGACTGAAATATTTCTTGGGAACATACCAATTTTGTTGAAATTTGTAATGGGCAATTATCTAAATGTTTCAACAAGGTTTCATTTGAATTATATTTATATTATACGTGCTTCAGTGTTTTAAGTTTTAGATTATGATACAATATAATCAAAACAATAAAATCAAAACAAAACTTTAACTTTATGAAAGTGAAACATTTCAACTGTATTGAAACAAGATATTTTGAAATGTTTGAATTTGCAAAAAGTTCTGTGATGTCAACTTTTTGACCCAATTTGTAATTAAACCAAATTTTGAAATCTTAGGATTTCCCACCAGATGTATTTTGACCAGCTCTATCCCCAAAGCATAATAAGATTGTAACAGTCTTTTCCCTTTTTTTTTTTTTTCCCCATTAGTGGATTTTCAAGGTATTGTTCTTCCATTTTATTCTCTTCTGAATCATCATCATCTGCCCTGGCTTGTTCCTTTACACTATTTAGAAGCAGTCATTTTTTAGTGATCTTCAGAATCTTGTTTATTTTTTTTTAATATTACAGTGCAATAAGGCTCTGATTATATTTTCCAGTGTTCCAGAATTTGACCAACACAGAACCCAATAGTTTTGTCATCATGTTCTATATTTCAATAAATTTGGCATTGTGGGGCATTTTTTTCCCAATGTTTTGAAACTTTCAGCAATCTTTTTTTCCTTACTCTAAAATCGGCACAATTTGGCTTCTGTTTACTGAGGAGTTTTGTACTGCTTTAACACGGACATGTGCTCTCATATCCCCATTTAGTCTGCTTTCAATTACATAGCAAGGGTGCAGCTTTCCTGTACCATATCAAGTTGTTCTTTTAAAAACTGCAAAATGCACTGCTCAATATATGAAGGCTAGTATTTATGGCAGCTTTGCCAGTGGGCAGTCCCTTCATTTGTGAATAACTGTAGCATTGCACCAGACAATGCTTAGGCAGGATATATTTTATCAATTTTATTTTAGAATTTTAAAATGTAGTGATTTGAATACTTGTGAAACTTGATGGATTTGACAGACTTGTAGACTGAAGCCCCCTATTTATCCAGAGAACAGACATGAGGAATGAAAACTTTCCCAAACTAGCCCAGGCTATGGTTTCTAGGGAGTAATGACAAGTTTTGGCCTTCTGGTAAGATTCCCATATTAGGTGCCAGTTAAGGTGGTGGAGGGGTTTGTTTTTTGGTGTTGTGGCAGCTTTACAAAGGGGACTGCTCTGAGACCAGCAAACTCATTATACATAAGCCACTAAACACATTTCCTATGAAATAGACGCTGTCTTCCAGGCAATAGCACTCCCATTCTTCTCTCGGAGAAAAGCTATTTTAAAAAAATGACTCTGGACAAAAGCTTAATTTATTGCTAAAATCAGCTTAGTTGAAAGATTTCTTTTGAATAATTTTCAGTGCATTGCAAAACTTCACACATAACATACCTTCCCACTGTGTAGGGAAGTCTCTTTGTTCAAAGGAAGGGGAATTGACATACAACATGGCTACCAAGTGGAGAAAGGAAAATGTAGTGACTAAGGCATGTGGGAAGACATTAAAATGGCCAGAGTGGGCTCAGTGTTCTAGCTTGTTCTCTTAGAGCTACATCCTCAGCTAGTATAAACCATCATAGGTCTATTGATTTGAATGGAGCTATGACAATTTATACCAGCTTAGAATCTGATCCCCTGAGTGGAGTTCACTTGCAGGTAGAGAGCCCGTAAAAGGCCCTCTGCTTTTGGGCCACTGCACCCATCAGAATAGCCCTGTGCTTATGTGTCTCCAAGAACCAGAAACTTTGTCAATTGCAGAGTAGAGATAGAGGAGGGTGGGGAAAGATAACTTTGTTCCAGTTTCCTTCAAGTATCCTGGGGGTGGTGGAGAGGCTCCTTCTTTAGCCAGCTGAAGACAAATGGAGGGGTCTCCCACGGGTTTAAATAGACTCTCTCTTGTGGGTGGAGACCCCCCTCCTCCTTCCTATGCAAAGTCCAGCTCCAAGATGGAGTTCTGGAATCACCTGGGCAAGTCACATGTCCCTGCATGACTCAGTCTTTACAGGCCGAAGCCATTGTCCTCATGGTATCTTGCATGTCTCCAGGAAGACTTCTTATGTGGCTTGGAGCATTCCAAGATGCATTGTTCTCCAAGTGTTTCCTGATCAGGTACTTAACCTGGCGAATTCCTTCCTAAAGAAGCTGACCAAATGCCTCCCAAAGCTTACTTAGAAACCAAGTACATACAGTCCATATTCTTAACCTCAAGTAGAAAATGATATATATGCACAAATAGGATGAATAGATATAGTAGACCATAACCTTTACGGAGATATATTACATGGCACAGGCAGCACAAAACATATTCCAGTTATGTCATACATACATTTATAAGCACCCTCTCCCCATAAAGCCTTATGGGGTACACTGTCACAGATCCAAAATAGGACTGGAAGAGAGGAAGCTGATGCAGTGGAAACAGAGGGCATCATGCTCAATGAGTTTGGAGTAAAAGAAGAGAAGGGAGAGCTGGTAGCATTTGGAGGCGGGTGGCGTCTAAGAAGGGATTTTAAGAATAGGGATATCCAGTGTTTGTCTGAAGTTAGGAGGAAAAGAGCCAGAGGTGTGGTTAAGGGTGTGAGAGAAGGAGGGAGAGAAATCAGAAGATTGCAGGCAGCGTAGTAAGGTTCAGTAGTAGTTAGCAGGAGGAGGACTTCATAGTCAGGCCCTAGGATGCAGGAGGAAAGGAAGAGTGAGAGGAAAGGAGAGAAGAGCAGGTAGGTGGGAGAAACCTCTCCCTGGATCATGTTGAATTTATCTTTGTGCATTTGGCAGGGTCTTGGGCAGAGATAGGGAGGGGAAAGAGTTCAAGCAGAGTAAAAAGTCAAGACAGGCTTTGTAGTCAGAGGAGATGAATATTGGAGGCAGGGCCGGCTCTAGGCACCAGCAAAACAAACTGGTGCTTGGGGCGGCACATTTTTAGGGGTGGCACAAATGAGGAGTGCCAAGATGGGCAGGAGGGACCAGGCAGGAGGAAATAGTGCTGGTCAAAATTGTTATTCAAAACATTTTCTGAGAGAAAAATGGCCTTTTTCCTAAAATGAATATTTTCATGAAAAATATCAGAGGGGTAGCCGTGTTAGTCTGAATCTGTAAAAAGCAACAGAGGGTCCTGTGGCACCTTTGAGACTAACAGAAGTACTGGTAGCATAAGCTTTCGTGGGTAAGAACCTCACTTCTTCAGATGCAAGTAATGGAAATCTCTAGAGGCAGGTATAATATATACCACATATATCAGTGTGGAGATAACGAGGTTAGTTCAATCAGGGAGGGTGAGGTGCTCTGCTAGCAGTTGAGGTGTGAACACCAAGGGAGGAGAAACTGTTTCTGTAGTTGGATAGCCATTCACAGTCTTTGTTTAATCCTGATCTGATGGTGTCAAATTTGCAAATGAACTGGAGCTCAGCAGTTTCTCTTTGGAGTCTGGTCCTGAAGTTTTTTTGCTGTAAGATGGCAACCTTTACATCCTATTGTGTGGCCAGGGAGGTTGAAGTGTTCTCCTACAGGTTTTTGTATATTGCCATTCCTGATATCTGACTTGTGTCCATTTATCCTCTTGCGTAGTGACTGTCCAGTTTGGCCAATGTACATAGCAGAGGGGCATTGCTGGCATATGATGGCATATATAACATTGGTGGACGTGCAGGTGAATGAGCCGGTGATGTTGTAGCTGATCTGGTTAGGTCCAGTGATGGTGTTGCTGGTGTAGATATGTGGGCAGAGTTGGCATCGAGGTTTGTTGCATGGGTTGGTTCCTGAGTTAGAGTTGTTATGGTGCGGTGCGTGGTTGCTGGTGATGAAAAATGTTCATTGTTTCAAACTCTTCTGTTCTTTTTTTTCTTTTTACTGAACAAAATGTGTTGGTTGATTTGGTTTTTGTGTCCCCCTGGCAAAATACAAGCGGGGAGGGGGTGAAGAAGAGAAGGAAAGAAGGAAGCAAAACCCAACATCCTCTCTAAAGAAAAGAAAAAATAAACAAAAAAATAATAATTTTGAAAGCTTTTAAAAAAACTGAAAATCATATCTTTTGACAACCTGCAGAATGAAAATTATTTAACAAATTTTGAATTTTTTCATGAAAAATTATTAGCATGTTTGACTGGCTCTAGAGATAAGGGAGTCAAACAGTTTGAGAAGAGACTAACTATAAAGGTCTAGACTAATGAATCGATGGAGAGGAAGGAAGTTGAGGCAATGAAGGGGCTGAGAGCTGTGGGGAAAGCAGACAATACAATCAAATGGTTTCATAGAACAAATAGACATTCTGGGAGCATCTCTAATTGCAGTCTGGGTTCTTTAAAAGTATACAATACAAATTTTAGCTGCAGTGATTAAAAAAAGGCAAACTGAAAGAGATACTAGTTATCTAACTGGTATCAAATGGATAAATGTCTGGTATTTTCCCATGTATAAAAATGATTTTGTTAGTATGTAGGTCACATTACAGTACTGTCTAGTTATTGGACATTGGCTTAGATAACTGTTTGTGGAGTATTAAATGGTTTTGCTGCCTCAGCACACTTTTTAACTGGTATTTTTCACACAGTTGTGCTACTGAAAAGGAGCAACACCGCAGCAAAAATCAATTTATCTTTCCCTCTGCTATTTGTGTATTGTGAGTTCTTGTAGTGTTTTACAATTTGATTAATTGATATTCATTGTACTGAATATCATTTGTAATTCTGCTGTCTAACTCTTGGTACTTTAAAAACTTTTATCAGAACAGTACATTTATTTATGTAGGAGACCTCCCTAAAACAAATGACTACAATAAGGCACTGAAAGGAAAATTAGAGCTAAAAATCTTAAGGCCTCGCAGTAAATGTAAGATTAATAAGGCTACAACAGTATATTTTGTTTCAAGGCTTGTTTTTTTTGTTTTTTTGTTACACCCAGGTTATCTAGCGCTGTGGAATTTATCACAAGCAGAATGAAAAGTTGTGTAAAGCTTCTGTAATATAAAGAGCAAAATTGTCTAGGTTTTAAAGTAACTTGTTTGTATGCATTTCACATGCTAGTGGTCTGTAGGTGTTATTAATATCTATTTTTAGAATCAAGATTGTGATTCACAAAGGTACGTAGGCACAATGTGATAAAAACATAGCAATACTGTTTCTTTTCCGTTTCATTATAAAGTTTCTTTGACCCTGTGGTTTATTTTCAAACATTCAAGTTATTTGTTCTGGTGTATTCTTAAACAAGGGTTGTTTTTCTCCCTTTCAGAAAATGAGCACAGATGGTGATTGATTTTTCAAGTGCTGACATCCCTGCTTGAGAAAATGTTCCCACCTTCTTTGTGCTGAGCAAGTCAGGCAAACTAACATGATGATGCGATCATCAGTTTCATGCAGACATGCAGAATTGATTGACAGGGAAAAATTTAACATAAACCACACATTCTTTCAGTGTCTTCAATTTTTTAATGATGTTTATTTGCAGGATATTAGCAGCAGTATAAATTTCATTTAAAAGAAACAAAAACTTATTTCAGCAACAAGGTTAAATGGAGAATTTTTGCTGCCCTAGCCCGGCACATATCAGTACAATTTGTAATAGCTCTTCTGAGCCAGTTCTGAAGCTAAATGCTGTCACTGGCTAACTAGCCATTCTCAGGCCATTGCTTCTGTTTGCGTGACTAAATACATACAATTAAAGCCTAGCACTTTCATTCTCTATGAACGCATTGTTATCCAGGGTTCAAGTACTCAGATAATGGGCCAGAAGAAAACAGGCATATCATCAGCCTGCAGTCACAGAAAACTGGTTGGCAAAATACATTTCTCATTATATGATGCAGAATGACTGGTGCTCTCAATTCTTTTCATAGATTTTATAAAAATTACCAAAAAATCTATAATTTCCTTAACCATACTGCAATAAGTATATAGTCTATCTCTGTGCCATAATTAAGTTTTCTATGAGAAGCCAGCCGTTGCATTCATTCCAGGGGTTATAGCTCAGCTTTAAAAAATCAAACTAGGGTTCAGACTAACCATACTGTGAAAAGCCTTGGTCCAGGAGTCAATATTTAGCTTTTTCTGTCTGTTTGTTCAAAGTGATACCTAGAATATGAAAACAAACCAAATAGAAAAGCAGAGAGATACCTGAAACAGAGATCTACGATTTGGTTTTTTGATTTTTCTTAAAACAAACAAACACATTTTTAAGGGCTAAATTCTGCTCACTTTGGGCAGTGTCTTACTTCAGAAATAGCCCCATTGGTGCTACTTGCAGAGTAAGGATCTACTCATAAGAGTGACAGAATCTGCCCCTAATGAAATAGGGAAATAGCGAGTGTGTATAAGAGAAGTTACTTGTCTGTGGGTTCCCCCAAGTAAAATTTACAGCAAGCTAAGTGAACCAAGTTTTTTTTGCCCACTGAAATGCTATCTTACTGAGCATGCAAAGTAATTTTTTTCGTCACCAGTTTCTTAATGAGTTTTCACGTGCCTACTTAATGTGTGTGTATGGCACTACAGTGACCTGATAGATTGTAATGGTTCCAGAGGAGCCATTCCAGGCTATTGGGCAAGTGATCTATGAATTAAAATTTCTTTAACCATTTTGAAGGCGCTATTGTGGTTTATTGTGTAGATGGCACCTGCCTTTTTAATATGTGGACATATTGTGCATGCATGCCATTTGCATGGACCTGAGAAATTGTACTGCTGTGGAAGGAAATGTGAGAGGTGGGCCCAAGCACCAAAATGAGGATGCAGGCAGGTTTGAGTCTGGGTTTTGAATTCTCTCCCACCAGAGTTGAAGGGTGTTTGCATCTGTGGTCTGGATTCAGGGGTCAGGTCTGGGCTCATCTCTAGTCATCTCTGCCCTATTGAGAACAGTGACTTACAGAGTAAGAGCTAAATTCTAACCTAAAATCAGCACCACCGATCTCAGGAAAGTGCATGATCTCAGTTGATAGTGTAGCTGATAACTTCAGCACAGAACAATGTGGCTATATTACAGCTTGCTGTAATCAGCAGAGATCTCCTTTTGCTCATGACCAACATGTTTGTGCCGTCAAGTCTCCAAGGGAGTAGGTGAATGGTTGAGGAGTAAAAGGGACCACATGCACAACTTCTCCAAATGCCATCACCTTACATATGTGACCCATTGGCAGTGGAAGTTAGAGACTGGGGACCAGCTTGGGTGGTGGAGGCCTCGCTACGTACTCAGTAGAGAGTGGTCAGGAGGAAAGCCTTCTCTTATACAAGCACCAAGAGAATGGCTGTATCTTATTTGTCTAAGGATATACTAACTGAAGTATAGTGGATGAGTTCCTGGTATTGGATCATAAACACACTCCTCACATAATTTCTACATGTGCCTCACTCTTTACCCCCAAATCTTTACCTTATTATCCATTTATTGAAATATATTGTGGGAAAAGGTAGGAGCATCTTGTGGCATTGTATTTCTGGGAAATGAAACCAGGTCACGTACCTGGTTTGTGGTCCTGGCATGTCACAAACAGGCCTAGTGGTACAGTACAGCATTTTATTCCATTAATGCCTTTTGTTCCACTGAAATACACGCCACCAAATACTGCAGCCCCTACTGCTTTTTTTTTTAACAGCAGAACTTGTTTGTGACTTGACAGAGGGTCCAGCACATGATTAACATAATGGGCTTTGCCTTTTTTATGTTATGTGATTATGCTGAATAATTTTTTTAAGCGACAATGAATGTGCTTGGAGATATTTTAATTCCCAGTAAGTATTTTCTGGGAAACCACAATTTGCTGAACAACTAAGGAGCCTGTTCTGTGTTTGGCAGCTAGAACAGGGCACTATAAATAAAAAGCATTTAAAGAAACCTAAGGGTAGCCTTACAGTTGGATCTAGTTATTGGTTGAGCATTTTCCAAGTGTTTCACTGGTGTCCATCTAGTAACTCCTCCCTATGCCAGATCTGCTAATGTGGATCTCCATTTCAAAATGAGTAGAACATAAGAGGAAATTGGCAAAGCTTGTGCCACACAGAGATTAGCATTGATTTGGTATTTGTACTAAAGCCTCTACAAAGGGTATTTAACCCTAAACTTTTTCTTCATAAGTTTTGTCCATTCAGAAAGTATAGCAAGTGCAATTGCATAGCAAGGCAAAGCACTTAAGCATATGCATTGACATTTAAGCACAAGCTTAAAGTTAAGCACATGTGTTTGCTGACTCAGGGCCTTCATGTCAGTATTTATTTTCCCTTTGTTCCATGTGTATAAGTATTATTAACACCTTCATATTTAGCCAATTGTGAAGCTATTGTAAATTTTCTGGTAAATACATAATTGAAAGTAACATTTCACATTTGTATTGCGCCTTCAGTGAATTTTATTGTTCATGAACAATATGAAATTGACAGCTGTTGAGTCTATCATATTACCCAGATCATAGGGGCAGTAGTGCAATCTTCCCCATTCGCTTAGCCCTCCTCCCCCCCAGTGGAGTTCAGTCGTGTACTGGAGGGGGTCACATTTAGGAGATTGGTATCTCCGACCATTAAATCCTTAGTTTCTCAGCTCTTTTTGTTAATTAATGCCATTTGTTGTGTTGACTTTTGTGATTTGCACATCTCTCAGGCTACTCTTCCTGCCTAGGCCTCTGAAGAGCCTTCAGTTGGTAATAATTTTAGAACACTGGGCTGGATATTCAGTGGTGACTTAGAGGTGAATTCTGTCCTATCTCCAGTGCCCTTAGCTATCCAGTTGCCTGTGTCAAATAGTCCCTATGTTCCCTGTATCAAAGATTTCTGATGTCACTATTGAAATTATGTCAAAAAATGTCATACCTAATGTCCATCACTGTAGAATGTTAGTAGAATCAAAGTTTGACAAAAAACCACTTAAGGACAGATATTGAAAGTACTGTTCATCTCTCTCACTCCTCAAGTGCAAGTTATTGCTGCTTAGAAGCAGCTCTGAAATGTGTTAGGGTCGGCCATGAGAATCAAGGCTTCCTGATGCTCCTTCTTGCACCTTTCACTCATTGCAGGAGAATATCAAGTCCATTGACTTCAGTGAAATCTCTCAGGGAGTAAAGTAGTATGCAGGGTGAATAAGGGTAGCAGAAGCAGACCATTACTATATAAAACATCAGCAGACTTTACCAATCTCAGTTAACAGTGATCTTGAATCAAATCTCTCAGTTGCACCAGAAAGTTCAGATATTGTGGATTTTCAAAAGTGCTCAGTGCCATGGTTACTGGGCTGTCTGCACTGCTATGCTCTCTCTGGTCTCTCTGAATGCATCCTCCTAGTCTCAAGCCTTGTGCCTTTCCTGGCATGGATTCATGCGATTCTCCCATTCTGAGGCCTGGCCCCGGGCCTACAATACCCTGTGGATCAACTGTGCTTACCAAGCAGGTCTGATGGAGTTTGACACCTGTGGTTCTTCCTGTTGGGAATCTGACCAGTGGTAAATATAGTGACCAGACAGACTTCTGAAACCAATCTGTTGTTTAATTTCGAGAGTAGGAACAAGGCGTTTAGAGAAAAAGGATTTGAACACAACAGACAGGCATGTGGACTGTCTTACCTAAAGCCCTACCATTCTGTGATGGTGGCCTAGCTTAATACACCTCTACCCCGATATAACGCTGTCCTTGGGAGCCAAAAAATCTTACCGCGTTATAGGTGAAACTGCGTTATATTGAACTTGATTTGATCTGCCGGCGTGCGCAGCCCTGCCCCCCAGGAGCACTGCATTACTGCATTATATCCGAATTCGTGTTATGTCAGGTTGCATTATATCGGGGTAGAGGTGTACCTCCACACAGATTCCTGTGTCAGCCTGGTTTCTGCAGACAGCTCCTGAACAACTGCTATAGTCCTTTTGATTTCCTGGTTCCCTGGCCTTGGCCCTGGTTGTCAAATGCAGTTCTGTAAGATACCTCGAGCCAGGAGGTAGAATCTTCACTGCTAATGATTCAAGTATCGTCTCTTCGCAGCCCTTGTGTAGTTACGGAGTGGCTTATCTTGAACTATTCTGTTTCCTTCCTGCTTGTTTTCGTTGCCCCTTTAATAAACCAAACCAACATGCTCATACAGGGAACATACCAATAGCCCAGTCAACACGGTATTCATAAATTATTAGAGCAGCTCCATGTCCTTCATGCTCAGTGCTGGCCTAAGTGCTGAAGTCAATGGGAGCAGAGTTAGGTCAGCGCTGAGCACTTCTGAAAATCCCACCTCATCTGTCTTATGGATCAACTGGCTAGGCTCCTAAATATGTGTTTATATTACTAAACCAATGTCTTGCCTTTCAAAAGTGATGAGCATCCAGTGTCTCTTAAATGAACAGACTAAAATGATAGGATCATTTTGCATACAATGAATGGGCAATACACTGTCCTCCTGCGTTAAAACCCATCGTCGGATAAAACACGTGCTTGAAACTCTGTAAGTTAGCACATGTTGACTCATTGGCAAATTGCCTCCTTTAGGGGATCTGTTGGGAGCTTTGTGCAACCTGGACCATCTCTCCCCCACACCTGGGCTTTCCTTTGATTGTCTGGCCACCCCCTTCCTTAAGAACCCTGCTGGTGCTGGTTATGGCCTCCTCACAGGTGCTGTCTGTGAGGGAGTAGACAACACACAGAGGAGTTATGGCTGGTCCTGCCTGCAGTAACTTCCATGAGTATTTGTGCTTAAAATTCTGAACCTCCCGGAGTGGAACATGCCATGGAGAATGGCTGTGTCTCTGTCCGCCTCTTTTAACATCTCAGATGCCAAACTGTGCAATCCCCACAGTGTTGAGTTTGAGCTGAGAACCTACCTTCCTTCCACTCATTTTAGGGCTTCTCTGCCTCAGACTGTTCTCTGTACCATGTATTGGAGGGGAGCACATGATCGTAAATTTGTATTAGGATAGCTATAAAATGTAAAGCCTCATAACAATGCATTGAGTTAATAGCCTTCAGTGCAAGAATAAAGACAGTGAAGTTTGTTACTATATACAATCTTAACATGTTTTTCTCTACTTTCCCTTTAGTTTAAATTTCCATTTCTCATTTTGCAACTATACTATGCAGAAAATACCAGTGCAAGTATAATAATTTAATGGTATTTACTAATATAAATATTTGCTTTTGCAAAGCAGTGTTACACAAAATTCCTGAACTGCAGTCTAAGCAACTGTTGGAATGTTTGAGGTAAGGAACCTGACCTTTGTGAAAATCAACTTAATGAAAACAGGGTTTCCACTGTTTGTAACTTGTGTCTGTACCGGCCTCGGAATGGCAGGACAGTAAGCAACACACACATTGTTACTTTTGTATTCCAATTGGAAGTTCTTGTCATATGTAATTACACTGATAACTGAAAATATTTTACATGAATTTCAGCGTATTCCTGCAAAGCTTGAAACAGACAGTTTGCAAAAGATAAGGGAAAATAAATTGAATGAGACCTTCATTAAACTAAATTTTACGAGTCACAAAACCTCTGTAAAGAAGAGTATCTTGATTTAGTTTTGTCCTAAAATACAGGTGGAGTTGTTAGCCATATGCTGAAAGTGCAGGGAAGGGAGAGGGAAAAACATATTTGAAATAATCCTGGTTTCCAGAACAATGTCATTTATCCTCCAACTGCCCACATATTTAGTTGCCACTTATTAATGTTTTAAGTGTTTTAATTTATCATGCACCTGAGACTATTGTGTATATTCTGTATTGCTACAGTTGTTACTCAAGTGACATCCACTTTTAACATATGATCAAACCAACTTTCTTAGTTGGACCGAGGAAAATCAAAGACACATCAAAGAATAAAATTTAGCAGTCTTTCCCTCACTTAAAGCTTTTTTCAGATCATAGACAAATATACGGGTGCCTCCTAAAATAGTACACCCTGCCACAAGTTTATTCTTGAGAGCTAAGGAATGTACATGCTATAGGCAGGTGAGTATTTATATTAGGCTCCTGTGCAGTCTGGAACTGGAGAATAGTAGAATTTATCAGAGGTGGGATTGTAGTGGGGACATGCAGTGAAGATGCACTTTATTATTCATGAGGTTGTTTCCCTTATTTTTTTTATTTTTATTTTTTTGTTGTAATGATTTTTGTTGTAAGGGGTCTTGTACTGATTTAATTTTTTTCTTAGCAAAGTAGTTCCACTTAGCTAATTTATTTTTCAGCTTTAAAACATCAGCATTTTATAGATCTGAATTTCACAATGTGTGGATGATTGCTACGTACAATTTGCAAAATTGTGATTAACCAGCCCTGCTTCGAGTCAGTTCTGCCTAATTCACAAAAGGCTTCCAAGAATAGTCTGCACAAAATTCAGTTTGCAAATTGCAGGGCAGATTTTTAGAGGGCAGTTTAAAGAATGAAGTCCTAAGGGTTTTATCTATATTTATATCTCTTGTTAAACCAAACTCTTATGTAAATGTTACAATCTGTAAATAATAAGCCAAGCAGCTTTCTTAAAGGAAAGATTGCATCTATATTTTTTGAGATTTAGCAAAATTATTAATCTACACAGTAGATTAATATACAAGTATCTTTGGAAACAACTAATACTACCCTGGGTCTTTAGCTGTGTTTTATGGATATTTAAAGGTTTAAAAATACATAGACCTTTCATTTTGCAGTAAAAATGGTCTCAAATTGAAAAACACTGTCCTTAGTGATGGCTTGAAAACATGGAGATAGCTTTTGTATACTTTTACTTTTTATAGCCATTAATGTTGCAGTAAATCTTGTATTATTGTATACAGTCTAGATTATTCTTCATTCTTTTGCCTTTGGACAGGAAAGAAATTACTGGCTTCCATCAGTGTTATTGGCAATCCCCATATTCTGACATCTGTTCCTTTCTAAACATTTTACCAACCTTGATGAAATGTAGTTTAGTGTTAGAAGCTGACTTGAAGAAAAAATTGGATGATAAAAAAATAACATTGATTAAACACCAGAAGTAATTTAACCAATGACTATCAATATTTTGATGGCCACTGCAGTATATTTCAGAAAAGCTAGACATCTTATAGAAATTTTAATCATATTTAATCTTTGAATTAAGCTGAATAAATGAATTCTCATATTTTTAAACAGAAGTATGAGAGCCTAATTTCAGTCAATTTTAATCAAACTCTTTGGACTCTGTTCTAAGGAATATGTTGGGCATATTTTACAGTTATTGTGCCATGTGCTTGTCCCAACTAAAAACTTGCTCAATTAATATTTTTAATACACAGCACTGACTTCATTCACCACTCCAGTGTTTCAAGGGAGTTACACCAGCGTAACACTGCAATCATGCAGTGGTGAATCAGGTACTTGGAATGCCCAAGTGGTATGATCCAAAAAAGGTGATATCAGAAACACGGCAGGTGTGTACCCAAAAGATTAGACTGGTGCCAGCTTCTTTAGCCTCCAAAGAGTAGTATATTGCATATACGCTATTTGTAATGAATTGTTAGAGCATGTACATTAGTTTGTTAAACTAAAGGAAGATACAATATAATATAACCACAAATGAAGTGTATGCATATCTCTCTCTCTCTCTCTCTCTCTCTCTCTCACACACACACACACACACACACACACACACACACACACACACACACACACACACGATTTTGCATATGCGGTTGGATTTTCAAATTTGCTCAACATTGGCCTGGTTCTGCTTCCATTGAAATCAATGGGAGTTTAACCACTGACTTCAGTAGGAGCAGAGTTTGGCCAATACTAAACAAATTTGAAAATCACACCCATTATGAGGCAGATCCTCCACTCCAAATCCAGCTGTGGATATGAACACACAGACATACTGCAGTGCATATGTACCATTTCCGGGCCAAATGTGAAGTTGCAGCTCCTGATGACTTCAGTTAGTGCCACGTGGGCATTCAAGAACAGAACTTAGCCTCTGACTATTGGATCTGGTAGGATTCTGAAGCCTTTAGTGGCTTGTATTCTTTTGACTACTTCAACTCAAGCTATGCAGATTCCACTGCTGCTGCTGGCCTATTTACAGTGTTTGTGATTTGTCGAGTTTTTGTTTGTTTTAATTTTCTTTCTTTATAGAAAATTTTCATTTGAAGGAAAAAACATTTCCCTAATGTGGGTGCATTAGAGAAGACTTTTCATGCTTGCTATGAAAAATGTTTTCCTCTCATTTCCCAAAAGTCATGCTATTGGGTGGCAGAATCTGAGCGGACTAGGTATGTGGATTGTAAATTTAGCTTTTGCAATCTACTTGTCTGTGCTAATAATAATAATTCACACTTTTCATCCATGCCTCTCTCAACACGCTTTACAAACATTAATGAACACTCTCCGTTCTTCTGTGAAGGATATTTAGTGTAAAGCTGGTTGGAACATTTTTGATGAAATTTCATTTTGTTGCAATATGCTGTTTTGTGGAGGTGTATCCATGTCCATTAATTTTTTGGTGGTGGAAAGGGAAGGCAGAAAATCTCACACTCTATAGCCTAGTGGCTAAGGAATGGCTGGGAAGGGGGTGACCCCTTTGGGTTCAAGCCTATGCTCTTCCTGACTCAGAGTGAGCTGGGATGAAAAATGGTGCTCTGAATTAGGAAGAGTAGGGACTTGAACTAAGTTTTCCACATCTAAAGACATTCACCTACCTACCAGGAGACAGCCAGACATACGTACCCCCAAAAGCTCTGATTTTTGATCCAAAATCATACATTTCAATGCAATTCCGTGTCTTAAAAACCTCCAGAAGGTTTTGTTTTCATTACAATGTGGAACAAAACTAAATTTTGAATCCTTGAAAGCATCTGTGAAACAGAATTATCATCCTCTGATCAGCCCTAATGTTTAGTATTCCTAATTTACGGACAGGGAAACTTAGGAACAGAGAGATTTGCCCATGATCACACAGTAAATCAGCAGCCATGCCTGGAATAGGATTCAGGATCCCTGACTACCCAGGCCTGTGTTATAATCAGTAGATACACTCCTTTCCTCATGTTGCCCATAGTGCCTGAGATCCTTCTCATGCCACATCACATACAGTCTCAAAGCTGTTGATGTTGCTTAGATATCTGTACAGACTATTAGTAGGAACCATCTAAATATCTAACAGATGTATACATTCACTCTGGGATTAATGCATTCTGGACACAGACCCATCATCCTCACACCTCTTCACAATCCCATTATATTTTTTTCACTTGCTCATATGGCATACACCTGTGACATGCTGGCAATGCACGTGCAGTGCAAGAGACCCTCAGGTTCAAAGCCATCCTTGCATCTTTGTTCTCTTATGCATGAACCTATTTGAGTTTTTTTTCTGAGCATTCAGAAGGCTTGTGTGCGCTGTTACTTCTTTAAAATCCCACTATGACCCATGAATATGCTGAATGTAAAAGCAGAAACAAAGCAAGCAGAACGAAATAAATAGACGCGGAGAGACAAAGTAAGAAAAAACGTTGGCAGCCCTTGTGCCAGCCAATATTACTTCTTGTTTTTTATTGCAAACCTGTATACTAACAATAGACCACCACCCCACGCAGCTGGGTGTGTGAATTGAAGGTTCACTGAATGCTGTGAGTTTTCCAAATGTAGCACAATTATAAGAACACCTGCACTAAAGAACTTTGCACTGAATTTTTTGCAATGTTCACATTCCTCAATTTCTTTCTTGTTCTAATTTCTGCTCAGAAAAAAGTAACTTACAGCATAGGTTTCAGTCATAGGACTTGATCTTACAAGGTGCTAAGGACCTCTTATGAAGTCAGTGGAATTTGAGGGCCATATTGGGTCCTATAATGGAAGGAGGCAATTCAGCTTCCAAAGCCAGATCTGCTAATGCATGCAAATCCTGACCAGCCGCCTGTTGTTCTGATCCTGGACCTTCATTGAGAAACTCGTGTATCAGTAGATAATAACAGCAACGACAACAAAAATCCAAAGAAAAATAATAATAGTTTGCAAATCTAAGGCTGATGAACATATTATTTCTTGTAACATTTTCTGAAAGTATTCAGCATTGCTGTTTAATTATTGTTTAATGAACAGATATACCCAATCAGTAATGGCAAAAGTGAGGGACTTTTTGGAAGGGAATATCATCTACGACCTTATTATTACTGTTGTTGTTGTTACCTATTACTGTAGCTCCTCTAATGAAACAGGACTTCATTGTGCCCCAGACATGGGCCAGGACCCCATTGTGCTAGGTGCTGGACATATACAGAATAAAAAAGATGGTCTCTGCCCCAAAGGGCTTACAATCTAAGTATGAACCATGAATCTTAAACTCATGAATATGAATAGAAAAGGGGCATCACAGTTAAAATCTGAACTTCCTTTTCTGTCAGTGTGTTAGCAGAGTAGTTGACAGCCTTGGCCCAGGCTTTAGAGAACTTTTCTCCCACACTGATTCCAGAATTTGGGGCTTACTCCCACCCAAATATCTAGATCAGTGGTTCCCAAACTTGTTCCGCCGCTTGTGCAGGGAAAGCCCCTGGTGGGCTGGGCCGGTTTGCGTACCTGCCACGTCCGCAGGTTCGGCCGATCACGGCTCCCAGTGGCCGCAGTTCGCTGCTCCAGGCCAATGGGAGCTGCTGGAAGCGGCACGGGCCAAGGGACGTACTGGCTGCTGCTTCCAGCAGCTCCCATTGACCTGGAGCAGCGAACCGCGGCCACTGAGCCGCGATCAACCGAATCTGCGGACGTGGCAGGTAAATAAACCGGCCCAACCCGCCAGTGGCTTTCCCTGCACGAGCGGCGGAACAAGTTTGGGAACCACTGCTCTAGAGATTTATGTTCATAACTCCTATTAATACTAAGGGCTTGTCCTCACAGGGTGTGTGTGAGTTGTAGAGTAGTCTTAAGTGTTGCACTCTAAATGCCCAAATAGACCCTCCTGGTGTGAACTAAAACTTACCTAGTTTGCATTGATACACTTCCCTTTCAAACAGGATTATGTTAATACAAACCTTTTAGTTTCATGCCATGAGAGTCTACATAGGGCAGTTAGAGCACAACACTTTAGAGCATTTTCTGTAAGAATGGCTCTGCAGGGTCAGACCAGTGCTCCATCCTGCCTAGATGTCTTCCAGAAGTGGCCAATGCCACATGCTTCAGAGGGAATGAACAGAACAGGGCAATTATCGAGTGATCCAGTCCATGTCATTCACTCCTAGCTTCTGCAAGTTAGAGCATGGGGTTGAATCCCTGGCCATCTTGGCTAATAGCCATTGATGGACCTATCCTCCATAAACTTATCTAATTCTTTTTGAACCTAGTTATAGGTGGCCTTCATAATGAGTTCAAGGGGACTGTGCATTGTGTGAAGTAGTACTTCCTTTTGTTTTAAATCTGATGCCTATTAATTTCATTGGGTGACCCCTGGCTCTCATGTTATGGGAGGGAGTAAATAACACTTTTACTCCACACCATTCATGATTTTTATAGACCCCTATCCTAGCTGCCCTGAGTCATCTCTTTCCCAAGCTGAAAAGTCCCAGTGTTTTTAATCTCTCCTCACCTGGAGATTTTTGTTGCCCTTTTTCTGTACCTTTTCCAATTCTAATATAGCATTTTTTGAGATGGGGCAACCAGAACTGCACGTAGTATTCAAGATGTGGGCCTACCATGGATTTATATAGATATTTTCTGTCTTTACAGTTCACTCCCCCGTAGTCAGGACTGTATGTCATGTAGACAAGCCCTAAATCTCACCGCACATAGAGATGAGAATATATCCCTTTTTTACTCTATTACTCCAAATGGAAAATGTTGGTGACCATCCAGGCCAGCAATGTATAGCCTGTCATCTTAGCCATGTGTTATTTTGATACAGTGCTATGAATGCATTATGTCTTTGTGATAATTTACATTTTCCATTTCATTTTCTCATCCAAGATTAGGACCTAGTCCAGGATAAACTTGTCTCTGTGGCTTTGGGGAATACAGAAGCTCAGTGAGTCACCCAAGCTTTTGCAGCTTCAGAGACTACTCACTATTTCAAGGGGACAGACCCTCTTAGAGTGAGACATAGGGAGGCAAAGCCAATTCTGAGCTCACGTGGCTGCCAAATCCTACCTTCCTTCCTGAAGATGGAACCTGGGACACTCCTGTGACCATCCACCTTGTATTCATGTGCATACTCAGTGAGATATTGGGGAAAGAGGGCTTGATCGAAGATTACTTCAACTCCCATTGATTTCTCTTCACTGGGAACTGGATCAAGTTTAAGAACACTTAAAAGGTTCATTTTCTATCAGGAAGAGAAGAGCAGGCCCAGTGGACCGAATAGCCCTTTCAGCGATTGGGAGAAGGAGAGAGTCTCACAGCAGCAGTGGGGTCTCCTCTTAATTATCATTTCCAAATTATTAGCAGCAGGAATCTTTTCCCCTCTTCCATGCAGTAGTTGGGGTGTGGAAGAGACTGATGCACTCCAGAGACTGTGTAATGTTTAGGCTGCCTAAATCTCATTGCTGCCCATTGGTTGCTGGATTACATCAGTGCTTTTCATTGAAAGGTGCACCTTCCACCAAAGGGTGCTGGAGCTAAAGGCGCTGGGAGTGCTGCACCTCCTGGCTTGAAGTGGTTCCTATCATATAGAGGGTTTAAAATTTTGTTCAATGGTTTCCAGCACCCCCACTATAAAAATTGTTCCAGCACTGCTGCTTCCACCTGATCTAGGGGTCGCCTAGTATTGGATTGCAGGACATCTCCTTCATAGATGATGATGTGTCTTCAAGAGCCATCCAAAGTAGTGTTTTTTTTTAACAAAGGCTTGAAGAAAATATTTCTAAAGGCCAAAGCCAACCAATCTGACATGTGTTCTGCCTGTACTAAAGTGGGAACCATATGTGTATTTTGGGTGTGAACATATGTGCAATGCAGCTTTGTCCACATGCCAGTATGTATGTGTCTTTGCATAAACCTAATCTTTTTGTTGCCAAATTACACACACAATTTGAACCCCGGGTTAGATGTAAAGTCATAGGTTCATGATATTTTTTCCATGTGTAGTGTTCTTTGTTTACAACCAAAATCCTCTAAAGATTAAACTTAAAAAGACTGTGTGATTTAATGGATTTAGGGTCAGATTCTAACCTTCCGTCTGAGGCAGGCATGGCTTCAAAATTCAATAGTGATCAATGATTGTTTCAGTAATGGAGCAATGACCACCCACCATTGTTCTGTGCTCGTATCTATGCCTGGACTGCAAAAAGGGATGGGTGTACTATTCAAATGAATGTAAAACTGAATAAGAAGAGACAGAGATGTACACCAACACAGAGCAAAAGGGAATTTCTCTGCCATTGTAGTGTAATGTACTACACTCATGATCGTCCAAGAATCTCTTAGAAAAAACTTGACATAAAACAGTGTGCTATGTCAAGGCTGCTTTTATGCCCCAGCACTGCAGAAGGATAAGATGGAAGGTTCTGCTTGCATGAATCCCTTTGCAGGATCGTGGCTTAAGTTAGCAACTCTTCCGCCACATAGATCAATGTGGAGTGGAGTGCTTTTTATAAAGAGAGCAGACATTCAAATATATCATGTGGACTTTAGCACTTCTTAGTGTTTCAATTATAAAGATATGTTTTTCCAGTGCATTCTCCAAGATTTTGACTAGTTTATATTTTGTTTTATAGGCACTAGCGTCTCTATTCATTTCTGCTCTTAAAAAAAATCAGCACATTCTTATTATAAGTTTGGGATCAAATCCTGGGGGCTGCTTTGCTCCTCTCTGGTGGTCCAAAGCAACCATAAAGCAGGAACTGGAACCTGGAAAATTCCTATCTCCAAGGGAATCCTTGGGTAGTGTGGGGCTGCTATAGCCGTTATGTGCCCATCCCTTCCTAGCTCAGGGGACAAGGTGGGCAGAAGTGGCTATCCTTGGCTGATGGACTGGCCCCTTGAGGCTTCTGGCAGACATCTGAAGCAGCTAGAACAGTTCTGAGGTTTGGCCTACTGTACCCGGAGGATTGGGTCAGAAGTTGAACAAACTCAGAATGGGTGGGGGGAGTGTGAAAATTGGTGGTGGCCTATGGTCAAATCTGCACCTTCCTCTTCAGCTGTGCTGAGTTTTCAGGATGTGGGCCTTAAATGGTAAGTTCTTTGCGGGTGAAAACTATGCCATCCTACAGTTCCTAGCACATTGTGGGTGTTAATGCTGTATAAATGTAAGTCAAATAACACTTCAGGCTGAAGGGATGTTGCGGTGAAAGAGCTGTCTGGAGTCTGTTTAATGGGTTCCCTTCTCCTCCCCCCCACCTCCTTTGCCACCACAGTCTTGCTAGTGAGAGATATAGCAAAATGCTTGCCACGAATAATTTATTGTATAATATCCTTTGCAAATTCCTGCTATGACTTGATGATCAGTTATTTTTCAAGGAAAGTGGGGTGTTTCCAGTGCCTGTGTTTTAATTTCACTTATAATTATCTCCACATAAGTCTTCAATTTTGGATCTTGAATTGGATACACATGCACACTGACTTGCATGGAAAAGATCAGTGACAAAAATCACATGACATTTCCATACTGTAATTATTTTCTGAATCAGGCCCAGAGTCTTTGGGAGTTCTGGAAAATGTACATAAAGCTGTTTTGTGTTTATCTACAGGACTTACAGCTTAATTCAGGTTTTTATGTGCATGGGTAAATCCTTCTAAATGGAGAAAGCTTCCTAGAAAGTTTTCATAGTACCATCTTTCACGGTAGCACAGGGTGGTGTCTTGAAACATTAGAACCTTAAAAGGGACACCATGAACTTGAAATCTAGTGTGAAAAGGTCTGTAATTAGTTTTAGTTCCTATACCAGCTCTTGAGTCCTCTTGGTTTTATAATCACATTCTCCTATTCTTAAAAAAAAAGAAAAAAAAGAAAAAAAAAGAGAACAACCCACATAAAGAGCAGGACAAATAGATTCATACACGGTACAGAGGGAATGGGTGAAACTGAGTATACATAAAGTGCTGTTTTGCACACAAACTACATGTACAAAAAAACAGAGAAATGCTTTTTCCCTCTAATGTTTTGGATATTAGAATCTTAGGTGTTATTTTGTATTAGGTAAAAAATGTTCAGAAAGATGTGTGATTTTTAAGTTGCCCTTTATTATCTTGGCACATCACCACAAGAAACTTGGAATTTTCATGCACCCTACATGCATTAAATAATAATCTGTCTTTCCAAAAAGCAGTAGGTCTTACACTGTTCATCATGAACACATTGGGGACAGGACAATAAAGAATATGAATAAAGACGATAAAAGGTGGCAATATAAATAACTTATCATTTTGAAGAGAATAAAGAAATGTCAGAAAAGTTGATATATAAATTACAATTTCTCTCACCTTCCCCATAGCTTAAACTTATGTACTGGGCTGAGCCTGCCCTCCCATTTTACATACGCTAGACCTGTGTGAACTCTTTCCATTCTGGTGTGTACCACAGCAGTGAATTTTCTTGTTCTTCCGGTTTATGCACAAATTCCAAGCCATACATCCATAAGCAGTTTGCATTAATACACATGCAAAATCCTGGTTTCACGTTTTCCAACAAACCTAAGCTCTTGCAGTTGTGGTTCATTGTGAACCAAGAGGTGTTGCCTGTGAGTTCAAGCAATCCTATTGTTTCTAATGTGCAGCCCAGGCACTACTGAATCTAACCTGTGCACTGTGCAGGGTCACAGGACTACGTTGGCAAATCAGTGCTTAACAAACTAATGAAGACAAGCAGCAGAAGCAGCAGCAGCGCTGGCCTTCTCCACAGCAGGGTTCCACAGATGTTTCAGATAACACAGTGAGTTTCGCTGACAAAATACGTATGTAATATATAAAATTAAAATAATGGGAATTGAAAGAAAAAACAGGGGCACTCCAACCCACCCATGTGAAGCTGATTTTTATTTATAAATGAGCAGCTGAATACAACTGTTGTTCAGCTACACAGAAACAAAAATAAATACTAAGAAGAAACAGACTGAGCTGGATCAGAGACCTAGGACTGAAATTCTCTCTTCTTTCCTCCCTCTGCCATCTGAGCCCCGGAATAGTACACTTGGTTCCAGATCTTGAGCTGATGTATATCTGTGTAGTTCCATTGTATTGAGCTCTGCTGACTTACGTCAGCTGAGGATCTGGCCACAGGGATGGATGGAGTGAACTGTATTGTGAAAATTTTCTTTTGTAAACCTAGGGAACAACTTGGTCAGGTAGAGTAATAAAATAGTAGCTGAAGGAATTACAGAGGTGGCCCTTAATCTTGTTTCAGAGTAGCAGCCGTGTTAGTCTGTATCCGCAAAAAGAACAGGAGTACTTGTGGCACCTTAGAGACTAACAAATTTCTCACACTTCTTATCAAACTGTCTGTACTGGGCTAGCTTGATTATCACTTCAAAAGTTTTTTTTCTCTTACTTAATTGGCCTCTCATAGTTGGTAAGACAACTCCCACCTGTTTATGCTCTCTGTATGTGTATATATATATCTCCTCAATATTTATTCCACTCTGTATGCATCCTTAATCTTGTGATACAATTGGGCAGGTTTCTGCTGCTTCAGTGATGTAAAGTTCTGCCCTTAAATCAAGGGATCTTCCCCATGGAGGATTTAGTTCAGAGATGAGGAATCTTTGGGTGGTATATTGCTGATGTAGCTGCTCCAACACCACAGATGTTCTGGTGGAAGGTGGCTGGAGAAAAGGGAGCATAGACAGGGATCCATCCTGATCCCCCCACAACCAGAAAGTTCCCTTGGAGCCATTGTCCGCCAGGACACATTATAGCAGCCCTTAAGATGTTCTGATTTTATGTTGGGGGCCAGCCCAGCAACAGATTTGCCCCAAGATCAGGGAAGCACATCACAAGGGGCCTTAAAGTCACCTTTGTACCTTCCCCACCCTTGAACTGTGCTGCTGAATGTTCCTTGGGCACACCTCAGGAGCTAGACAAGAGTGTGTATTGTGTAGGCCTCTTTTGAGGAATAATGTACTATTGGGCTCAGTGTGATGGGACAGGAAACACATATTAGATATATTACTAAATTTATCCTAGTAAAACTGGGAGATACGTTAGTCAGGTCAGATATAAAGTGAAAGTAAGACAGTTCCCAGAGGAGTTGTGGAAGGCAATGTATTTACTAGGCCACTGTATGACAGAGTCACAGAGAAACAGGGTCTTAGACTAGGAAAAATCCCACCTCCACCCTAAGCTGAATCAGAGTGGTCAGATGAAATGCAGCCCTTTCCTCTGAAAAAATAGTTGTTGAGTGGGGCTGACCATCTTAATGACCTGGGACTGGTTTAGCCAATTGGGGCAAAGGAGATGTATTGTATGATTTCCATCATGCTACCCACCCTAAGAAACCAGACTTGAACTCCAAATGCAGTAACCACAGGGTTGAGGATCTATATGTATATTTGTGTATGGATTGCGCTATCAGTACCAAATCTATATGATCAGTGTGCATTTAGTTACAGCTGGAAAAACTACTGTATTGTGATAGCCTGATGTTGTAAAGTGGTTAAGGTCCCTTGGGACTCTTGACAGGGTGTTTTGATTTTGGCCCTCCATTGTATGTATCTACGTATGTACCACATTTGGAATATGAGGTTGTTTCAGTTATGAGGATGAAGGGTGTGCATTACCTACAGTGAAATCTCATGACCAACAAAAATGAGTTGCCAAATGTAGGTAACCTTTTTTTTTTTAATAGTAGGTTCTGAAAACAGGGCATATAAAGGCAGGGGTCACCTATTGCATTTTTTTAAATAGAGAAAATAAAACTAAAATTACCCTGCATTTTTTTATGAGCAGCCTCTCATGATCGAAGTCCACCTTGGACACAGAGTCACCAAGCAGCCCATAAGATATCTTTATTCAGCCCAATCAGAGACTTTGTATGTAACTCAAAAGACCAGAATAGAGTCCTTATTGAACAAGGTTAGAAAGGATAGAAACAATCGGCTTATATCAAGTATTTTTACTTCATAGGAATGTGGTTCTGCTTGCTGAAAACGTATCTTTTGCATGGAATACAAGCATAATCCTGTGCCTACTTTGCCCTTAGAGTAAAAGTATGCTTAATAGCAATTTCAGAAAAGAATCTATTTAAAGCCTGTTGAGCAGAATATCCACTTATAGATGGAAACTATAAGTGAATAATGTTAATGGAGTTCTGTTTTGTAAAACGCATAGGACAACTAATAGAATCAAGCTACTATAAAAGTGGATGATTGAATTACATTTAAGAGAGTCCCTAATTTATTACCTTTGAAAATAGTTTTTAGAGCTGTCTGCTTGATGGGTTTTTGTAAATTCCAGGCTTTCTTCATGCAAAAAGTTTTCAGGAGTCTCACCTCATGCACTATATTAGAGTCAGATCACTTTTTGTGCTGTTATAAGTTCTAAGAGGCATATCAGTATTTCCACTAGAATACAAATGTTCAAGGGGCTAATTACTGCAGACAGAATCACTCCTAGGAAAAGCTTACCACATTTGCAAAGTCTTAGTCTGGGAGTAAATTTGGGCCCCTAGTTCAGAACATAGAATTTTCACACCACATAGGATGAGTCTAGTGGTCCATCCTGTTGGGTGTCCTGTCTCTGACAGTATCCAGCACTAGATGCTGCAGAGGAAGGTAAAACATCCCTGTAATGGTCAGTTATAAAATACCCTTCTCAAAAGTCGAAGTTTGTTCCTATTTCCCATCATTAGGTGGTTGGTTTGTTCTCTGGAAAATGAGAATTTATACCTCTTTTATTTTTCCCTATGTAACAGTACTGTAGTTGTTCAGGTTATCCATATAACTATAATTTTATTAATGTTGCCAAGCTCTTGGGCTCAGTGATATCTTGCGCCAGCATGTGCCACAGATTAACAATGCAGTGTGTAAAAATAATTTTTAAAATGTTTCTTTTTATCAGGTTTAATATGTTGCCTTTCCATTTCCTTGGCTACCCCTTTCTTCTTGTATTCTGTGAGAGGGCAAAGAGGAGACCCTGACTGACCTTCGGTACGCTGTTCAATATTGTAGGCAGAACTGCTTGTAGTTAAGATCGCCTGACACTTCCCATTATAAAACGCTATAATAAATTTGATATCTCATTTCTTAATACCATCCCAAGCTTTTCTGCTTGGGGGCTGTGCCTGGGTGGTGCCACTCATTGCCACTCAAAAGGGGCAAAGAGAGGGGTGTCCTGTGCTTCCTTTCACTTGCACAAGCATATATGGGAGCACCAGGTGCACCCTGTTAAGAGCTGTAGCTGCAGGAGAGAGCTGTGAAGCTTCAGGAGGCCTTGCACTTCCCTGTAGCACAATAGCTCTCCGAGCTCTTGCTTGGGCGGTGTAGTTCCATGCTGCCCCAAATATGGGGGCACTGGTTCATAGGCACAAGTGAGCCCCTTGCGCCAAATTTCAGAGAACACAAAACTGAATTTGCTAGTTTAGAAAAAGCTTCATTTGTTTTATTTTTTGCAAAGATAGATCTAGCGAGTTAGAACATAACATCCCATAAATCATGTTTGTGGGTCAAGTTAATCTGTGCAATAGACCTCTTCCTACTCCTAGTGCTGTAGGACCAGGGTCAATAGACATACAGCACATGTGTATAGTCAGCGGTAGACCAGAAGAAAAGTTAGAATTCTGTGGTAAATTGCATTTACACGTCTGCATTTTATACCTTTAAGTCATATTAAAGTGAAACTGCACTATGGATCCCACCACAGGCAACCTCTTGTCTTAAACATCCACTTAAAAGTATCCCCATATGGCGCCTGATATAATTTATCTTGACCTTTAGTTAAAGACCACCTATATTAGGTCACCAGTTTTTGCTGCTCCATATGGTGGTCGCTTAACACAGGTTTAAGTGTAAACACAAAGTACAGTGTTTCAGTGACACAAAAGCAGGGAACCCAGTCTATTAGAGTCAGGAAATTCAAAACAGAGGGTGATATTCTGTCTGTAACTTACCACAAATGCTACAGTGTTGTGTACACAGTTGGTCTTAATCTTAATTTTTTTGTGACTCTTGCTGGTTTGATACTATAGCTTTCATGTGGTTTAACTAAGATTTTCTTGTTGGTGTTTTATCGATACTCTTCTAAAAACGAAATTATACTATTGTTCAGTATGCTTGGCAATGCGCAAGGTGTAAGGAAAGACTTTGTCCCTGCCACAAGGAACTTACAATCTAAGTACATTTAGTGGAAATATCCTTTGAAGCAGTGGGGTGGTTTTCTTAATGGGAATGAAAGAATGTCCAGGCAAATACCTTATAGCCCTCAATTCATTTTCCTGTGAAATTTTCTAATGCCTTTAGTTTTCCCTCACCCCTATTTCCAGTTATCAGATATAGAATCTTGACAAATTACTGTTAATTGCATAGTAAAGAGAACAGTATTGTTGGCCCCAAAACAGATTACAATGTCTTATTACAGAATTTTCATAGACCACAAACCACTATCTCTACCAGTTATAACAAAGTTTAGCTTCAAAAAGCTGCTAAAAAGCATGTATTGAGTAATAACTCGTGCTCTTACAGTAAGTGGTTCAAAAGCAAATCTGGCTAGTTCATTGTAGTTGTGCTCATAGACACACCCATGCAAAGTGAGGTGAGAAGGTGTGCACAGAAAGGGCTGTGTTTCCAACACTGACCTCTGTTTATGGGTGCTAATCACTGTGACTCCAATTATTTGTGGCTGCAGTTGAGGTTAATTGAACATCTTGACTCCTGATTTGTAGGCACAGTCATGTACCTAGACATCCAGTTTGACTGTGCCCCCATTCATCTGTGTCTGCGTAACCCGCTATTCAGTGTGTACTACATGTTCACATCTTTACTTGATCCATAGAGGATATGAGTCCCTCAGCAGCAGCTAGGGGACTTATTTCTTTAGCTCAAGCTGTAGAAAGCCCATGTTTGAGCTCTGGAGATCTCTGGTTCAGTCCCAAAGATGGAGATTATTACACCCACAAAATAGCAAGCACAAAAACTGAGTCCTGGTAAAGGATAGTTGAAAATGTGGTCAGATTTTCTTATTACCAAGACCATCTTCTCTTCTTATAAATCCTCATGAAGATGTTGGAATAGTTTTCTTTTCTTTTCTTTCCTTTTCTTTTCTTTTCACAAAACCTCTAGCCATTTAACTTGTATATCCTGTTGCACCTGATCAGCATTTCACATGGCATATTCACGCACAAAAATATATTAGAAGAGTTCAGGTTGTGACACAAGCCACCAAAATAAATCAAGGGGTGCTAAGGTGAACCTGTGTTTTATGTAATCCTATATTTTTCAAATGTCCTTCAATTCCTACAACAAAAGGGAAGCCTTCCAGTACATCTCTGGTGAATTTAGGAGATGTGCTGGACTTCCAACTTTTGCCTCTAAATATGATTATATCAGGATGTATTAAAGATTGGAAAGTTTGCATCAGTGTGTACTCGTTTATGTGGTATTTTCATTAAGACCCATATTGGCCAGCATAGAAGCTAACATTACTGAATAGTTTGAATAGTACACTTTTTCTGTAACTTTCTTGCTTCTGTTTTTTCTGTTTGCACCCCCCCCCCAAAAAAATAGCCTGAGCCATGAAGTTTAGATCGAAATACAAACTTTCCCAGAGTTTTGGGGTGTTCTAATCTAGGGAAATCTAGTAGTGCCAAATTTCATCTCCAAATCTGAACTTTCCCAAAGTTTAGTGTGTTTGTAAGGCATACAGAAAAACTGTGTGAGCTCATCCAGGTTTGGCCCTGGGTGTGTTAGGCTACATACATGCTATGAGCTAGTGGTGGGATTCTCTGCTCATGTACACATACTAGGGTAGCTCTGGTAGAAGAAACCCGAGTATAAATAGCAGCATAGTTGTGGTAGCACAGGGAGCAGGAGCGGGGCATGGCTGAGCTGAGTAGATACCAACTGGTTTCAGGCAGGTCTGTACTCAGCATGGCGAAGCTATGCTGCTGTTACCCATGCCGTCATGGCTACACTGCTGTCTATACTTCTGCTAGCTCATTGAGAGCTAGCTTGAGGATGTGCACATGAGCAGGGGATTCAGACCCCTAGCTTGTAGCATAGGTGAACCCTTCGTTGTGACTGAATCAGGTTCTAGTGTAACTCTCTAGGAAACAGGGATTCAGTAGGATTCTTCCAGAGTTGAACCCCAAACTCATTAAAATATTACAATAAAGTAATTAATGCACATGGCCACTAGACACTCTTAAAATGTAAATTTCACAGCTGTAAGAAATTAGATTTGTTTAAAAATAACAGAAGGCCCAAGTACAAATTATGGAGTAAGTGCCTATAAAATTTCAAACTTGGTTTTAAGGCACAGCTAATTTTTTTTACTAGTTCATTTGCTTTAGCACTGGTATTCAGAGACAGATCCATTTCTCTTTGCCTTTAGGTATATACTACTTTGGTGCCAATTTGCCTCTAAACTGGTGGTCAGACAGACACCAGAGTGGAATCAATTAGTCAATGGTTTTCTCTCATCAGGTGAAGGGGCTAGAGTGCAAGGAAATATTTTCAATGAACCTCAGTCCCCTCTGAACTATATCTTGTGTTCAGTGTTTGATGGGTTTGCAAACTACAGCATGTGATTGCAAAGTTCAGTGAACACTTGTCTGAGTTATTTGCACAGCTGGGAAGATAGGTAACTTTCAGCCCCACAACGCATGTCAGCTCTATGTTAATAAGCCTTGGGAACACCCCTTTGTCACCTTATGTAAAAGCATGAGGGCCTGGGCTTTCCTGCAATGGGCAGGTGGCAAGTTGGTCAAACTCAAACCTCCAAGCAAACCTGCAGGGATTCATTTGCTTCTGAGCCCGGAGAACAACACACTAGAGAGTTCATTCAGCCTTAGATAGCACTTGATCTCTGGGTATTGTGCATGGTAGGCACTTGAACTAGTTTCCTCAAAGCCCATAAAAAGTTGGTGAGGAAAAGGGAACCTCCTTTTGTCTAAGCCAGTAGAAGCCATGCTAGGCTTGTTTCATCAGCAGGTTGTGACTTATGGGCTTGCTCCTGCTCCACCGAAGTCAGTGACAAAACTCCCTTCATCATCTGGCCCTATATGCCTTACGTTTTTCCTGCCATTTCAAAATATGCTCACAGAGCCAAAACCCCTCTCATCACCTATTCTTGTGTCCAAGACAGAAGGCCAAAGCCATGAGCTTGAGCACCGTCTCTCTTTACTGAGTAGACTGAATGACAGGGCAGAGCATGGACTCTCTTGGACCTCACTCACATATATGGTGCTACAACTGCCTCTTTGCAGGCCAACTTGTAGCATAGTATATTAAATGGTGGGAGGGAAGAATATGAAGCAGAGTGTGTATCAGATGAGCCATGCTGAGGATCCACTGCAAATCTATATTATGTGCGTAAGTAGACAAAGTTCAGATTATGG
>NC_048310.1:23625548-23630548 GCF_013100865.1 Trachemys scripta elegans | reverse complement strand
CCAAATATTATATGAACAAGACAAAATTAGGATTCATAATAGAAATCATGGGTGAAATCATGGCACATTGAAATCAATGGCAAAATTCCTATTGACTTCAACAGAAGCAGGTGCAGAGCTTGCAAAAAGGTCCGTGCAGGTGGATTCTTCTGCTTTCATGGAGTCCCATTGCCTCCTGTGGGGGAAAAGGATCTGGGCCTTGTTATTGTTTTAATTTTATTGTATCTATCCCATAACACGCACAATGTACCAGGCACTCTCCTCACAGATGGGAAGATATAATCTCTGCCACAAAGCATTTACAATGTAATGCTCTGATTCTACAAACACTGTATAAAAGTTTAGATCTACCATACTGCCTTTCAACTCATCCATGTGTTAGGTAGTTTCCTGTAAGCTTTGCAGAACAAGTGGATCTTAAGGAAGGATTTGAAGGAAGAGAAGGTAGTAATCTTAGGAATCAATTTGGGGAGGTTTCCATTCAGTCGCATGGAAGAAGGCCTGAAGAAGGTTAGGAAGAATTGGAATAATAGCATGGATGGAGGTTGGGAGGGTCTATGTGATAAGACGTTAGAGGAGATAAGTAGGCAGAGGCAGAGTTGTGAAGGAGCTTTCAGGTAAGGACAAGAAACTTGAACTTGGTGAGGTGGAAAAGGGAAGAGCCAGTGGAAGGATTCAGAGAGAATTGATACCATAAGAATGATACACAAGATATGTGACTTGATCAGCTGTATTGTTAAACAGATGGTAGTGGGGACACAATGTCAGAGAGGAGGGGTTTGACATAGGATAGGATATGATGGAGGCCTTAGTCTGTAACTAACTGAACAGTGAAATGTCTTTCTTTAGATGATGATACGCATATGAAAAGAAAAACGCATATGAAAAGAAAAATTTAATGTTTTACCAAAATGAGTGAAAAACTTCTTCCTAGCTTATGATCAAATTTTAACCAACTTTTAGATGCCTATTCTTCAACCAATAACAAACAAGCACAATATTTTATTTGCTTAAGGGGTTTGTTTTCATAAAATATTTTTTGGTTTTGTAATGAGTATTTTATGTCACAGGATTTATTGGTTGCTTTATAGTTAAAATATATATATATATAAAAGGGAAAGTAACTCAGTGCTGAGAGCAGGCATCACTGAGAACAAAGATAAATAATAGGCAAGAAATCATAACTTTTATTAAAAATACCATATAGGATAACCCCTAAGTGCAGTGTGCTCTGGAACACTGGAAAGAGAGAGACTTAATGGCAACCTGGACTATTCATCCACCCTCTCCTTGTCCAAAGGCTCCCTAAACTGAGGCCTAAGTGGCCTAAATTGGGCATTCTGGCAGATCGAGCCCCTGACAGGGAAAAGTGGGTTCATACTAATTAGTAAATGGTAGAGAACAGGTTGAAGAGAGAGGGGTTACAGTAGCAAGAGAATTTGCTCTCTGTTGCTCAGAACCAGAGAGTACACTGTGTCTCTATCCTTGGGTTGGGAAACTTTACTACTACCAGCCAATTAACCCACACCATGAAGATTAAATGTGTTCTTGCTGCCAGCACATATTGACAAATACTAAATAAATACTAAATAAAAACTGGACTTGACTGAAACACGTGCTTTTCTTTCTCCAGGTCCATACCCTGCCACCACTGCATGAAAAATTCCAAACTTTCATAAAACCCAATGGAATGCAGAAATACAGTTACCACATAAAATACATATAAAACTACACATATAAAAACAGTAGGAAAAACAATGGGTATCTCTACTTCCTGTGCCAGAGCTTCCTAAATCCTGGCAATCTTCAGCTCTAGGGACAACTCTTTGATTGCTCTCTGTGGAATGTTGGAGATGCAAGCAGCCCTTAGATCTGGGGAGATGCAGATTAACCTCAGGATCTGGGAGTTGTAAAGGTGGTTTTACTATTTGTATCCCTACCCTTCCCCTCCAGTCCTGCACCCAGGCACAGTGTGACTTTTTGGAGGACCAGGCACCATAATACTTACAAGTTTCCATCTAATGAAAAAGGTGTGCAAGTAAACCTTTCATTCATGTTTGTATGGATAGCGTACAGCTTGTGTGTGTCTAAGTATGTATACTATTCAGAAACTATATTTGCATGTCATCATTATAGTTATCTATCTGTCAGTTTGTCACTGGGTTGTCACTATAAACCCAAATGTACAAAGTTTTATATCTATAAAAATCACTGTTGGTCAAAACTTGGTATTAGAGGTGGTCCTGAGCCCTAGAGTTAGTGTCTGAACTTCTTCAAAGGACAGAGCCTGTTCAGAACCGTTTTATTTGGTCTGGCCTGCTACAGCGATGGTAGCTGGTTAGGTCTATGGCAGAACCAAACATCTACAAAGACTGGTGGTGCTTTGCTCTGGAGTTTTGGTTTGTGCCTCTTCCTATTTGGTGAATCAGGACTCAGCTAAGGAATGCAACATTTTCATTTAATAAAAACAAATCTGTAATTTTTAGGGTGTACAAGGGTAAAGTTTTTTTTTAAACCAATTTGGAACATCTTATTTGAGGTAATATGTGATACATTCAAATTACTTTGAAGGGGGACAGGAGGGAGGAAGAATACAAAGGACCTGATAAATGGATTCAGAAAATTTCAACTTTGGATCACAGGTTCACATCCATCTCAGGTCAGAAATCACCAAAAACTATTGTCATGGCTATTCAGTGGTTTCTGAGACATGGCTTTCGTGGTTTCACTCTGGCTCCCAGTAGACAGCCCACATCTCAGAAAGCCCCAGCAACACATTTGACTCTGTCTAATCCTTTGGTTGATAGCCTCAGCAAAAGATGCCAAGAATTTAATGGATATGAAAACTGAAGCATCCACTGACATACATAGGTGGTCTGTCACTGGGACACCGTGGGAAAGCTTGCCCTGCCATTGCCCATCCGAATCCCGTGGATAAATTAAGACGTCATTTTCCAAGGATTTTATTCCACAGCTATTCACAAGCACCAAATTCAAATAAAAACACATTTTTTAAAAAGAAAAAAAAAGATGGTTAAAAATGAAATTTGGCAAGTGGTAATCTATAAAATGATATAATCATCCTTTTTGGAGATTGATCAGAATTAAAATGGGCAACATATATAAGGGTGAAAATTGTCAATTGTACATACTAACTACTATTTTTTTTAAAGCATTAGTATTTTTTAGCTATATAGCTCCTTTTTATTTTAATAATAGTAATAAAGGAAAAATTCTTCCTCTCCTATATGTGGCTTGGAAATGTTTATGGTCAAATCTTCTAGAAATAACAGAAAGCCGGAATATGTAGAGCTAATTCTCAATATGCTTCCCTAGCCCACTCTGCTTTTGAACTGTGTACTCCACTTCCACTGATGTTAAGGTGTGCAGAACAAGGATAGTATGCAAACATAAAAAAATCTGTGTACATATAATATGTAAAAATGACCCAGATTTCTGAGGCTCATAATATATGAAGAACATGATCAGTTATGGAAGAAGTTTCCATCTGTCTTGTATGAGCAAGGCAGAGACAATAAACAAATGAATGTTGGTGATGTGAAATATTTAAGGCAAATTCTGGCCTGTGAATAAACACCCTTGAAAAGATGTTGCAAACATATGAATCAAAGGCTGCATTGATTTACCTTCAAATTCTGGCTGGTAACAGGTTCAGCTGTCTGGTAACAATCCAGCAAAGGAGGGGATCCCACAGCCACATACCAGCCATACACAGTCTGAGGGACACACATGCACAATACCTTTCCCCATCCCAGAGGTGGAATAGTTTATGTGAGAAGTCTGAAGAGAACAAGCTGCTGGGTATATTACCCAGGCTCACCTTCTGATGGGTTGTATACAGAAATGTCTGTGGCCAGAAACACCCACATCATGCCCCTTTTTCTTGTACCACAGACACACTCTCTTAAACCACTTTCTGATGGCATTTCTCTGACTAAAATTGCAGCGCAATGACTGGCACATAGTAGGTTTTAAAACTGTCTCGCTGGACTACTGTCATAAGCAAAGTTTCTCATTAATACATTTGCAGGATTGGGGTGGTGGCGCCAAACCTCCACCTTTTTTCACATTGACTTCAGTGAGAATAAGATCAGGTCTTACTGTCCTGGGTTTGCTCGTACTTACATGGTCTCCTGCCAAAATGTGACCCTTGATGTATTCATTCTTCCCTTATGAAATCATAATGAGTGACATGGTAATGTAAATCCATGAATTGGTCGCATGGGCAAAACTCTAATGAATGCTTGTATATGTACATCTGTATATTAGTCTTGATATTAAACATTACAATAATTGTGAATAACTTGCTCAAATAAATACTACTGACAAGATCATTTTGACATTGCCAATAGTACCCACTTGTAAAAAACCAAAACCAAAAAGTGTTCTGTGCTCCATTCACACGTCTTCTCTTCCCCCCACAAATTGTACTCCCAAAACTCTTAACAATACTTTAAAGGTAGATTAGTTGGCTGCTAGATAGATCTTGGTCTTTAATGATGCCTTTCTCACTTGAAATCTGCTTAACTCGCCCCCCTCTCACCACTGAAAAAAAACTTTTTTATAAAACCTCAATTGAAAATTGCCGCTTTTACACATTGTCAACTTTCAAAACTCCACCCACAACTCATAGCCAATCAACATTGTTCTGACTGTGCATTGGTTTCCAAGGCAACCAAAGCACACAGGCAGCCACAGAAATGTACTACACAGGGAATAAAGCACAAAAAACAAAACAAAAACATCCAAGCATTGTTACTTTTCTATTGATGTGTTTTATTTAAAAAAACACCCAAAAGATATGTAGAATGCATAAATAGGGAGCAGTAGGGGATGGTACTTGGATTAGAGAAGGGGAGGAGAAGGAACTACTTAACTCACTTTAAATCAGTAAAAGTAAACATGGTATCCAATCTATGCACACTATGCATTGAGAGAGAGCTTGTATGACTACTCTCTCTATAGAAAAGTGTTGCATT
>NC_048310.1:23618048-23620548 GCF_013100865.1 Trachemys scripta elegans | reverse complement strand
TGCTCTGAAATCAACAAGATGAAATTCAGTAAAGACAAATGCAAAGTACTACACTTAGGAAGAAAAAAAAATCAAATGTACAATTGCAAAATGGTGAACACCTGTCTAGGCAATAGTACTGCTGAAAATGATCTGTGGGTATAGTGGATCACAAATTGAATAGGAGTCAACAATGTGATAAAATTGTGACAAAAGCTAATATTCTGGGGTGTATTAACAGTGTGTTTGTAAAACATGTGAGGTAATTGTCACACCCTATTCAGCACTGGTGAGGCCTCAGCTGGAGTACTGTATCCAATTCTGGGCACCACACTTCAGGAAAAATCAGGACAAATTGGAGTCAGTCAAGAGGAGAGCAGCACAAATGATGAAAGGTTCAGAAACCTGACCTATGAGGAAAAGTTTAAAAAAAAACTGGGCATGTTTAGTCTTGAGAAAAAAAGAGTGAGTGAGGACTTGATAAAAGTCTTCAAATATATTAGACTGGTGTAAAGAATACAGTTACCAATTGTTCTCCAGTGATGGTAGAACAAGAAGTACCGGTAATTGGTTTAACCGGCAGCAAGGGAGATTTAGATTGGATATTTGGAAAACCTTTCTAACTATACAGGTAGTTAACCTCTGGAATAGACTTGCAAGGGAGACTGTGGAATCCCATCACTGAAGGTGTTTAAGAGCAAGTTAAACGAACACCTATCAGTTATGGTCTAGGTCAATGGCTATTAGCCAAGAAGGGCAGGGATGGTGTCCCTAGCCTCTGTTTGTCAGAAGCTGGGAATGGGTCATTTGATTATTACCTGTTCTGTTCATTCCCTCTGAAGCACCTGGCATTGACCACTGTCAGAAGACAGGATACTGGGCTAGATGGACCTTTGGTCTGACCCAGTATGGCCGTTCTTATGTTTGGTTTACTCAGTGCTGTCTCAAGGTAGGCGGATGGATTACATGACTTCTGGAGGTCCCGTCCAGCCCTGCATTTCTATGATTCTGTAGCTAGGATCCTACTAATTAGCTGCGTGGTGAAACCTTCTTAAAATGTTTCCAGGTATGGAATATGTATTACTTTCACTATGCAAATGTAACATTAGCTCCTGGAGTGGTTTTTATGAGAGAACGGGCTGTTCCCTTAGAATTATCAATTCATACTGAATAAAGGAGGCCTCTAGGGATATGTCTACACTGCATTTTAAAACCCATGGCAGTGGGTCTTAAAGGCTGGGTCTACAGACTCGGGCTGGTGGAGCTCATGCTATGGTGCTAAAAACAGCAGTGTAGTCATCTGAGCTTGGGCGGGAGCTCGAGCTCTGAAGCCCAGGGCGGTGGGTGGGTTACAGAGCTCGATCTCCAGTCGAAGCCACAACATCTACGCTGGTGTTTTTAGCGCTGTAGCGTGAGTCAGAGTCAGTGGACCCGGGCTCTGAGACTTGTTGCCGCGGGTTTTAAAAAGCACTGTACCTGTACCCACAGATTGTGTTTCATGGAGAGAAATAAAGGGGTCAAAAATCTGGAGAAAACAATTACTAGTTTGCTACTGAGCCTTTTTCAATCATTGTCACCAGTATTTTTACCCTAACAATCTTACCTGAACATACATGAAACTTTTTTTACAGGCTTGAAGTTAAAACATTTTCCAAAATGTACAAACAAACAGCTAATTTCATTGCACTGCTGTCTGTGTACAGTGAAATAAAATGTGATTAGCTAGCTGAAAATGTGTAACTTTTCAATCAGTAGTTAATTCAGTCCCAGAACCACATTCATATAGGTTTGAAACAAAATTGACCTTCTTGTTTATGTAATCTGTACGTACAATAAGTGCTTGATTCGGTAACAAGCTACTCAACAATGTGGATTTTCTGCAAGACTCAGTAAAAGAAACTAAATCCAGTATGTTTTTTTATGAATAAAGCCGTCACCTGTGCACTACTGATGATCTAAGGCTTCTGCAATTGGGAAGGGGGCAAAATCAGCTTCAGAGAAAAATTCTGCTCAAGCTCACATGGTACTTAGGACCAAATTCTCATGCTAGAGCCAAGGAAGGGTAGCTGGGTGGACAGTGGGCAGATGTGCAGGGGATAGAATCATCCCTACTGGGTTGTGGAGCTGTTGCTATGGGGCTACTATAGGCTGTTGACTACATGAGGCTTAATGCATCCTTACCAGCAAGCAGAGGATCAGAAGATGTACACAGTACATCTCTGGTCCTACACGCTTTCTGCCCCGTGCTCAGGGAGTATTTGCATGGAGGGATCCCACACTGCATATAGGATCGCCTTATTCCTCCCCTCTAATTGCTGCTCCCTTAGGCAACTCTGTTAAAGCTGTTCCACTGTCAGAAGACCCTCTGTTGCTATGGAAATGGGGTAGCATTTGCCTCAGTGTAACACAGCCCTGCCAAAAAGAAAAGGGTCTGAGCAACCCACAACTCCCCTTGAAGTCAATGGAGCTGAAGTTGCTGTGCATCAGATAGAAGTTGCCTCGTTATAGTGAGTTAAATATT
>NC_048310.1:23558048-23613048 GCF_013100865.1 Trachemys scripta elegans | reverse complement strand
GCTTCACCACCCTCCTAGTGAAATAGTGTTTCCTAATATTCAACCTAGACCTCCCTCACTGCAACTTGAGACCATTGCTTCTTGTTCTGTCATCTGCCACCACTGAGAACAGCCGAGCTCCATCCTCTTTAGAACCCTGCTTCAGGTAGTTGAAGGCTGCTATCAAATCCACCCTCACTCTTCTCTTCTGCAGACTAAATAACCCCAGTTCCCTCAGCGTCTCCTCGTAAGTCATGTACCCCAGCCTCCTAATAATTTTCGTTGCCTTCCTTTGGACTCTCTCCAATTTGTCCAAAATAGATCCAAAATATGTAAGTTTGGAGAATAATTTATTTTATTCAGAAATTATCTGTGAGCAGATAGGTATTTTCTCATTTTTTTTATTGTTTGAAATTGTTTGCAATCTTCACCCAGTAATGCTTGGTCTGCTAATTGTTTGCATGGCAAATAATTTGTGAATATTCACAATGTTGGTTAGTTACAGTAGTCACGTGATATTATTTCAATTTCCCGAGTGACTGATGTATGTAACTGGAAGCAGATGCCTAACCGAACTTATTCTCAAGGAAAATCCATATGTTACATAGACTCAAAAACTCATCCCCCTTCTCGGGGTTTGGCTTCATTAACAAAGAAAAGAAATAACATAAAGATCAGCTCAGGCCTTCTCCATAGCCTTGGCTGCTTCTCAGGGTTGCATTTTAGGGCTTTTCTGTAAAGCAGGTTACTGCACTGTAAGCTAGGGTGTGAATCTGCGGTATAGCTTGGACATCACCTCCCATTGACTTTAGTGGTGCCATGATTTCACCCTCACTCTCTCTAGAAAGCCATTCTAAACTCCATATATTCTGTGGGGATTATGTCCCGCCCATTTCACTGGGACCAATGTAACCCTTTCCCAGCAGGATCCACACCTGCTAATGGGGTGGTGTGGTTCAAGCAAATACTACCAGCCCGTTAAACTAACCAACACCTCTGTTAATTGCCAAGACAATATACAATTCAAAATACACTTTTGGCAAATATTCAGGTACTGGTGCTCACAATTCACTTTTCATAAGTGTTCAAGCTAGCAAAGATGGTTTGCTGGAATATTAACAGGTCCAAATCAAAAGGGCAACATAATACAAAATTATTGAAAATATGAATGAATATGAATGGCAAAGGTTTTAGACTATTTGCCCATCTCTAAAGCTTTTGTTTGGGTTTCACTGAATCTAGACTCTTTGTAGGGGCCACTAGCAGCACTGTTATGCCTCCAGACCTCTTTGTTTTGAAGGACATTAATTTTAAACAAGACTTTGATTTACTATTGGTCCTTTTACCCTGACATAATTGCCACTGAGCAGAATAGTGCATTCTAGCTCTCCACATTCTACTGGATTTGTATTGAATTTGGGTGCCCCCTTGTCCGTATCTAGGCACACACTAAAACATTCACCTCGCCACAGATTTTTCAGAGCTACTGAGCACCCTCGACTCCAGCTGACTTGACTGGAAGTTGAGATGCTCAGCACCTCTGAAAATCAGACCCAGGGGCTGATGCCACCAGTTGAGATTGTAATTTGCATAATTGATAAAGAATGCAATGGTGCTTTTCTTAGTATCCTCACACAGAATTTCTTTTCTTTACCACATCCGCTTAGCAATGATCAGGGCCGGCTCTGGCTTTTTGGCCGCCCCAAGCCAAAAAAAAAAACCGGGGCGGCCAGAACGGCAAAGCAAAAAAACAAAACCTGCGGCGCAGCCGGAGCGCAGGTGCAGGGGGACCGGCTGGGGGTGGTGGAAGGGAGCGGGCAGGGGAGAGAGAGAGAAGGGGGCTGCCAGGGCTACAGCAGGGGCGCTAGCACACAACCCCTCCCGCTGTGCTGCCGCCTGCCGCGAGGGCTCCGCTCCGGTTGGCGGGGAGGGAAGGAAGAGGACTGCCCTGCAGAGCGCTCTGGTTCTCCGCGCCACTGCCCCCTATCGGGCGGCCGGAGCAGAACAAGAACAAAAACCAAAAAACACGGCCGTGCTGCCCTAGGATTGGGCAGAACGTCTCCTCGAATAATCTGCCACCCCAAGGACCAGCTTGCTCAGCTGGTGCCTGGAGCCGGCCCTGGCAATGATCCTGCCAGATAAGATGCAACATTGTCTTTTGGAAAAGAAGCCTCCCTACCCTACTAGGCCACAGTGCAGTAGCTGTTGAATCCAGACTATTTTTTTTCCAAAGTAAATGAATACTGGTTCTGATTGGCAAATTATGATGATTGTTAGTATGGGTTCAACCGCACCTTATATAAATTACCCAAGCCCCTTGGATATGCAAACTTAGGCAGGCAGTTTCATGAGATCAGGTGACATTTTTGGCTCACGTTGACAGTGTGAAACATTGCCCAAGGCTCAGAAATGGATCTTATACAAAGTTAGGCTGTGGACAAGCAACCTAGCCAATCTGAAAAAATAGCACAATCAAATAATCTGAGACCCTAAAATATTTCACTTGACACTTGCATGGTTGAGGTGTGTGTTTGAAGCAGTGTGGACCGAGTACAGGACTAAGAGTTCTAGTCCTAGCTCCACTAGTAACACATTGTGAGTGACAATGGAGAAAGGCATAGTGGTCAAATAACCAGGCTACATATAGCTATCTGTGCGCTGCAGTATCAGCCACTGTCGTTCCCTGCCTCTTATTCAGGGTTTGCAGCCACAAGATCTGTGTAAGTATGGATTCAGTGATCTACTCCTGACCAGTGCTCAGTGCTTCCCTCTGTGACACATGTTCACCTCCTGAAGGCTCAGAGGGTACAGAATGAACTATTGTGCTCTTGGGTTTCTATGAAGCACTTTGGATGAATTTGCATTAGTTGAATTTCATCTCATGTGTGTCTAGGCAAGGCAGGTAACCTCACGGTGTCTATTTTCCATTTGTAGCATGTGGATAATTATACTTATCTGCCCCACATGGGTGTTGTGACGACTAATTAGTTAATGTCTGTTCAGCACTTTTTTCATACACAGCGCTATATAAATACTAAGCAGTTTTTGCTGTAATTATTATTATTTCTTATTATTTGTTGCTCTTTAAATAAAGGACTTTGATGATTCAGTGGGAGTTTTGCCTCTGTAAGCATGGCATGATTGGTTCCTAGACTTAAGTGTTTCAAACGAGGGCTTATAGTTTTATATTGAATAACATAGTTTATGCTAATATCAGTTGATTAGTGAACCTATTTGAAGTTTAAAGTAACACTTTTGTGCATGCATGGCAGTCTCAAAATCAGTCCAATTCAAAATGTTTTAGTTCAGAATGTCCCTCAAGTGACACACTGAAGAAATCTAATGGCATAATGTAGTAATAAACCATAATACAATGTATATTAGTTGACTATTCGTGCATGCTTTGGGTGTGTTGTGAGCATTGGAAAAGGCTCAGTTGGCCAGTGGGAAAATGACTTTAGACATCAGTGGTTGAACTAGAGCCACGTGGAATTCAATAATGTGCTTTTCATGAGTCATGTCAAACTTTTCCAAACTTTCCTTCCTTCTGTGGTTTAAAGCTCCTGAATTTTAGGTTTCTTGAACCCAAAGATTAAGTGAAACTCATCTGAAACTGAGACCCCTGAGGGCTTAATCCATTAAGGAGACTTGGTCAGTGTTGCAACACCTAATGTTTAGGTGCGCTGCCAGCTAACGGAATCCACAGCCCCAAGAGTTAGTTGCCCAGTTTCTGCTGTACAATGCATGCGGAGAGTTAGGTGCTGAAGTATGGAATCCACAAAACACCACCAAGTTAAGTGAGAAGCCACCTAAGCAAGTCAATAGAAAATGCGTAAGCCCCACCAAAGGGAGTTAGGTACCTAAGCCCTTTCTCACAAAAATGAGGAGGAGGAAGAAGAGATAGTGATAGTGGTGACAGTCCCCTGCCTTGTAATTCTTAGGCCACTGGTTAGCGCACTTCTCTGGAATATAGGAGACCCAAGTTCAAGTCCCTGTTCTGATTAATTTTTTAATTATTTATGTTCCAGTGAATATTATTTTTAAAAAGTAGGACAGATTCAGTATGACAGACTGGGAAAGACCGGCCCCAGAATATTCCAGTCCATTGGTTAGGACACTTTCTTGAGTGCTGGGAGTTCAAATCCTTTCTGCATGTAAGGCAGAGTGAGAAATTGAACTTGAGCCTTGGACATCCTGGATGAGTGCCCTGACCACTATGCTACAAGTTATGGTGGGGGGAAGGGAAAAGGTGTTTTGTATGGGCCAATCTGTTAGGAGGCTTCTGAGTTTGCCTACCAGCTAGGGCTCTGGAGGTGATGCAGGCAGGGCAATGTCTAATTTGATGATTCCTTTGGAGCTAGGCATGAGCTGGGTGCCCAGGTACCCAGGCTGAGGCAGGTGTGTGCATGCCTGGTGGCAGATTTTTAGGTACCTAAAGGACTTTAGTCACCTACAGGGTTAGGTGGCAGCCGAGCAGGGGTTTTGAGGATCCAAATTTTGGATTTAGGCACATAAGTGGTAGTTAAGCACCTAAATCCCTTTGGCCCTTTACCCCTGAGTTTCATATACTTTGCTGTGGCAACAATAAGTCTGCTCAGGTTCATGCATGCATTATGAGCCTGCGCAGAGTTTCACTTGGGTTTGGGTTTCTGAAGGAAGTTCTAAGCAAAGCCATACTCCAGTCTGAGAATCCTACCTTTTACATTAAGGAGCTCAAATACAGCAAATCCAGACCTCTAGCTTTCTTGTATCTCCAACATGGGGTCAGCTTGTCCCCCAGTGTCTTCTCTGGAGCGGACTCTCCATGTGGAGAGCTCTCCTCTCCCACTTGGAGAAGGGCCCAGTCCTCAGTCTCCTCCATAACATGGTCTCCCTATACAAGAGCACTGTGGAGACCTCTTCATAGAGACTGAGGTCAACATGGGGGGAAGGAGTGGAGACCTGGTAGGCCAGGCCATGGGGTAAATGAGTTAGGGGCAGTGTTGGGCCAGGTTGAACCTCATCCATCTTCTGGCCTACTGAGAATCCCAGGAAAAGGTAATGCAGCCTAAGGGTGTACTGTGTTACCCTGGAGCCTCTCCTTGGAGTCCAGGGGTTGGTGCAGCCAGGGGAAGATCCCTGGTAGCATGGCTCCAATTGGGTAATGCTGCTATGTATGTCAGAGCTGGAGTTAAGGCATGGGGCCTCTGTGAGAATGACCATGACATTCTTCGTGGATCTCTGGTGATCTTCAGTCTTGTCTGTTAGAGCCAAATAATGCACCACAGTCAATTGTATGATGCGACTGAATAGCCACGGGGGAATCCTCTTGGATATTTCCTCCCTTTTGGGCTTTCCGATGGGTTTTTTGTGGTAAGGGATAATCTGGTCCATGGAACAAGCATGAATAACTTTGTAATGGTTATATTGTGTCTGAGTTACCTAGTCTGGAAGGGGTGAGTTTCAGGCTGTTATGCTGGTTGCTTTCTGAGGGTTTTGTGGTTGAAAAGAAGCTGGGGGGAAACTTCTTTTTTGGGGGGGTTACTTTGAAAAATATATTTATGGAGTGAGTCTGCTAGGGAGGCAGAGTTTGAATCAGTCAAGATTGACATAGTTCCAGTAAGACTGTATGGAGATGCATATCTGAGTTCAGTCTGAGTTCTTTGGCAAAACTCCCATGAGCTTCCACACAGGAATGGGCCCAGTATTACACAACTCTTAGGCTTGAGTGAATACCGACTTAAAAGTGATTCTGTCTGTCTGTCTGAATAATTCTAAATTAAATGGTTAGTTAAGTACACTTAGGATATTTATTTTTAAGTGTGACCAAATTCTATTCCTCTAGCTGTCCGTGCGTACATGCTCACTGCAATACTTACCTTATGATTTTCACATGAAGTCACCTATGCATTATGCCTGGCAGCTATACAGATATCCATTTATGTGATCCATAATCTGTTTATTAGTGTTTTAGTACCTTGTTGCTATTAAGGTCTGTCAGTTTACGTTCCAACTATATGAAGGTAAATTTCAAAAGCGTTTTTGTAAATTTAAGTTAGAAACAAAAAAAAATTTTTTTGCTTAAAATCTGTTGGAACAGCAGGTGAAATCTGGGCCCCATTGAAGTAAACCAGAGTTTTACCATTAATGTCAATGGAGCCCAGATTTCACCCTATATATTTTGAAGTATTAGCATTATTTCTACCACTTACAATGTTGAGAGATTATATTATTTTATTTTTTTATTCCAGTAATGCCTGCAAAAAACTGTTGTTTAAAACAACAAATGCATGAATGTGTTATCCATAGGGAAACAGTTTCAGACTGTGAATATCCATTTCAGTTCATACATGAGATTGTAGCATGCAAATATTTATCAGGATGGTACTATCACTACCCCAGTAAGTGAGTGTGAGTGAAGGTTGCTTTGGCTTGGAAAATAAGCATTAAAAAGAAAGCCAGCACCTCTCCCCCACTGAGTTATAAAAGATGATTTATGTTATTATTGTCTGTCTGTACAATAAGATAAGGAGATTCTCCCATGGCAGAAGATGTATGCAAGAAATTGAATATTATTTGCCTGTATCTCTTCCGTAATTCTTCAGCAATTTTTAGGGGGGAACCAATCCCAGCATTTCTTCAGTGAACATAGTTGTAAAAAAGTGATCCACTTTCCGTTGAAGAGAAAATACCCTGTAATCGTCTGAATTGCTATTATAGAAAGTTTATTATTATTGGTATATAAACTAGCTGGGGGCTTAAACACTGAGCAGCTGGATAATTGAGCTAGCTCCTGGATCCAATTAAAAAAATCTATGTTGTGTCCACAGTAGGGGAATGGTCATAGCTGAGAAACTACTATATATTAGATTCTAACACACCTGTGGCATGTTCACTGTTATAAACAGGATGGGTTATAGAAAGCATTAAATCCTCTCATTATTGCCTTATATAAGACAGACACTTCAAGCAGTTCCACATTTATCTGAGATTACCAGTTAAACTCATTAAAAAGCATCTATGACTTGCTCACTCAATTGGATGTTGTCAGGATTTTAGTGTACTTCACCATGCACTACAGTGTCTCTTTGATTAGTGAAATTATACTTTTTGGGAAGGCTTTCTCTAACTTAATTTATGATTCTTTGTAAACTCAGTATATTTTACAATTTTGGGTATTTTTCTAACTATTATACCATGTGTCAATCTAAAATAAAACTGTGTGTTTGGAGCTTTTTTTGTTTTTGTTTATTTTTTGTTTGTTTATTTTTTTGGGTGGGGATTGGAAGAAATGCATCATAAATATTTTGGTCTTTAGCCAAGTTCAGTTCAGCGATTGCAAATTATTGTACCATGCTACTGGTTACTGGTGAAATACATTGTTTGGCAATCTCTATCATTAATATTTCCTTTTCATTTATATCAAACTAATGAACCTGGTAACTCTGTCTCACTGCTACTCTCATCTTCTCTATCTGATTCTTTCCATATGTTTATTACACTCACTTGGTGCATCTTGCCTCAAATTTGTGCCCGGTCCTGAAAATAGATACACATGTGAGTAACCTTAATCAGGTGAGTAGTCCCACTGAACTCAGTGGGGCTATTTGCATGAGTAAAGCTACTCACGTGGCTAAGTTGTTTTGCAGGTCCAGGGTCTTAAGTTGTAAGTTGTCCAGGACAGGGACTGTCTCATATAGGGAGGTTGTTCTGTGCCTCGCCACAGTGAAGCCCAGTCCTAACTGAGACATCTAGACACCACTGTAATACGAATAATAATAGTAGTTAACATCATTTTTCTCCACAAATCAATCAAAGAAATTAAGGCAGCAGACATAACGAATATTACTTACAGTCAGATGGAGCTATATGTCTTTTATAAAAAAAAAAAGTTGTTTGCTGCAATATTTAACCATTGTTGCAACAATCATCAATATTAATACTTATCAGCAACATGTTAACCAAGCCAGCAGGTAAAACATCTGTTAAAAAGAAGTAGGAAAAGAGGAATAATAGGCTCGTGGAATATTAATACTGTCCAGATATTTATTATTAAGCACTGATTTTGTCTGTGTTTATTTTTAATAATCAACTGTAACATTACTTTGCAAAAACCTGTAATTGCTTCTTAATTTCAAATCCCAGTTCTTTTGTGCTGTATACAAAGGTAGTATATTTCTGTACTTATTGTTCGCAGCACTCTGTGTAAAAAATCACGTTCATTTCAAGAAGCTGTTATGGTATTGATTCTGGTAAAGACTTCCATTAACTGACCAATCTAAATCTCATAAGTGATGTCAGGATAGTTATGCATTTGCTTGGTTCAAGTATTCAGCCATTATGTTAGAATGCAGGCAGTGTCTGAATATGGCTGTTAAATTATTTCTAAATACCGAACCAGAACAGCTTAACAGTTCTGCAGTTTGAGACTGACACAAAAATGACAATCTGCCACCTCTTTGTTTTTTAAATATTAACGTTGTATTGGGATAGTATTTTTGGAGTAAAAACCTGTGGCACGAGAGGATAAGTGACATAAACAAAGGCAGCTGGGCTGCATGAAATAATGGAACAATAAGGCCCTTACAGCCGTTCTCATCACTCCAGTATGTTAATTAGCATTCTGTTGTGGCCGCAACACTGAAAACATGTAATCTGTATTGGTGTACTGTACAGCTGTGAACACACATTCGTTTTTGTTAGTCCCTAGAGTTAGTCTTGCCATTGGCATATGTGTGTGGGCCAAAAGTCAAACCATCACCACTAAAATAGCATACTATAGAAGCAAAATATACTTTCCCTTTTCTTCTTCTTTTTTTTTTCTTGGTAACCTGTGATGTAATCTGGTGATACAGCATCTGTCTCACTTTCATTTGCCCCTCTCCCCCCCAAATATATTTAAGGGCAACATAATCATTTGAGATGAATGATTCAGGCAGTAAATGTGCTGTAAATAATCCAGTTAAAAATAAAATCTTAATCCTAAATAGAATGTTAAAAAAATCCTCCATAAAGAACTATATTGGTATATCATATACATTTTTGTGGTGAAAGCTAATTCATAAAATTAAGGTCTAGAAAATAAAAAAGGGGTATATTTTTTTTGGGGGGGGGAAGTTGAGAGAATAGTCTACAGTGCATTAATGAATACTATTGCACTGGCGTGGGACTTGTATCTTATTTTGATGCAAGCACGTCAAATAATCATGTCAAATAAGAGAAATAATTAAGAAAAAGGTGAGAAGGTATAACATTCTTATCCACTTTTTGGAGAGTTTTCAGTAAAGTCAGGATCCCAACCTACTATGTCCATGTTAAACTTTATTTGTCAGAAGCTGGAGTTGGTTATGTGATGGAGATTTGATAGATGGGCCTTCATTCAGCTTTTAAGTGGCTTGAATTTCTCTGTAACACCTCTGAAATCAATAAGCACACTTACCCCTTCTATTGGAAGTATTTACCTTGGAAACTTACCTTTTGGAGCATAAATTAGATTTTGAATTAAGTAATATGATTTCTAGCATTTTCTTTTAAGCATACATTTACACAGTGGATATTCAGTTGTCAAAGCTGTTTGCCAGCCTCCATTTATTACTGCATTGTGATGATCTTGGTGTTCAAAATAAGATGAGGAAAAATATTTCTTAGAAAATAACTTGCAGTGCTCTTGGGTGAATACATCCTTTATCCATACTCGGATGATAAGAGTGAAGGTTTAGCTCATATTTCTACACTAATCTACTTCAAACTTGATCTTGAAAAATTACCCTCTTTGCACAAAGAAAATGCAGCATTTAAGTCACCATGCTGATCAAATTTGGTTCTGCTTTTTTGACTGTGGAGGGAACAAATTGTTTGGTGATTCTGTGATGTGAACCAGTGTCCACTAGGGAATGGAGTGAGGATTTTTTTTTAAAATACCCCTCCCATCATTTTTTAACTCAAATAGAATATAACTCTGTAATGAGGCAGTCAGATATATTATTGTAACATTGTATTTATATGCAAGGTATAAAAAGTTACACAAAACATTTAGCCTGATACTTTATGCTGCTATTATTTGATAATGTGATTATTTAGATTTCATATATTATTATTACTTTTATTTATGGAAAGAAAAAAATCAGGAATGGCTCTTTAAAAAATCAGCAGCTATAAAATGCACTCTGTCATTAAAAAAAAGAATAAGAACAAAAATAAATGTTAGTATCTCTCTTCAAATTTTTCTTCATAGTGGTAAAAGTATATAATTAATAGAAGAATTTTAGCTCCAGATGTGGCTATACTATAATAGAGCCTTATAAATGCTACAGAAAGAAAAATTGCTTGGAACGAATGAGAACCAAATCAAGAGCACACCTGGGTTTGACAAAGATTGCATTTACTGACTGCTGTGCTATCACATTACAGAGAAAGACCAAGTCTTTGGGAGCAGCTGTAGAGAAAGGCCTGGCAAATCTGCATGCAAATAGCAGCACATTGTTAACTTAATCAGATGCTGAGGAAAAGATGTGCCAGACCATGAGGATGATCTATAAACAAGTACAGAGTCCAGAGAGATTGTGAGGGCTAGGCAGATTAAAAAGGTATACCACAAGGGTTCTGTCCTTGGGTCATATTCTCTTCTTTTATGTTGTCTGAAGGTTACTGCCATTCAAGCTAACTTATCATAATGTTTGTTATACCTCATTGTAGTAAATTTGTCAAATAGTGCTTGATTTATTCTTTGCAAAGATATACGGTAAATAATTTCTTATTAGTTCGGGAGTTTGGTAGCTCTTTGTTCTATACTGGTATAGATATGGGTATTTTCTGTAGGAAACCGTGTATGACTCCATAACTCCAGTTAAATAATATCATGGTTTAAATGTCTGGGTATATCAAGCTAAGAAATAGTGCAACAGACTATATAAAGGAGCAAAAAAAAAAAAAGGAGGGGGGGCAGCTTTCTATAGAGTGAAGTATCTTGATTAAATCCTTCCTTAAGAAAAAGTTGAAGACACCTGCTATTCATATTATATATTAATGCTAATGGGAATATTTGTTTAAAGTCTACTCCATCTTTAAGTCTAATATCATAAAAAAATAAAGAAGTAATACTATTTAATCACCCACAGCTTAATAGTGCCTTAGTTGTTTACTGCCATTGCACTAATTGCGCTGTACTAATGTGTTTTTGTGTGATTTCCAGTAGTGCTAAAAGAACTGAGATCCATAACCAATTAAATATAGTGTTTTTATGTTAAAAATATATCTGTAGTAGAGTAGCAAATGAACAGAAGTATTTTTTTAAAAAACAAGAAAGATTTGCCATAAGCATAGCTGCAGAGGAGGTAATTTTTGTTGGGATAGATTCTTTTTTCATACTGGTATAAATCAGGAATAACTTTATTGAAGACAATGGAGTTACACCATGATAAGTGGGAGGAGAATCAGGCCTTCTGTTTCTGCAAATATCCTGACTTTTTATTTTTGGTATTATAACATTTCAAATTCAAAATACATACACACATGCACATACACTCTTGTGTGCACATGCTCACCTCCCCCCCATATATAAATTTTTCAGTTAAGTCTGACACAGGGAGAACAATACACAACAAGGAGACAGCAGTATCTAGCACTATTATAGAGGCGATTCAAGTTCAGAAAGGTGATCTGGATCCCAGGCTATATAGTAGAATTTGACAGAAATGATGTACACAGACTTGTAGGGGAGGAAGCAGCACCATTTATATACTATACCATACCCTGCCAGAGGGTTAATTAAGTAACATTGTTGTTGGTTCCAGAAGAAGCTAACTGCCTGAGATAGGGCACTGAAGTGGAGGCTGTCAGGGTGAGGGAGGTGAGGGGAAATTGGACATAATAGCAATAATAATAATAATTAAAAACTAAGTAACAAAAGAATGCATAACTAATATTTCAGTCTCTTGCTTTTTATTGCAGAATTAATATTCATATGAATGATATCTAAGCTATTCAGTATGATACTCACAAGACAAAAGCCACATTGTAGTGGGTTACATGGTTTATTACAACATGTTTGTTTCTGTGAATTTGGACCAGCTGAAAACAAACTAATAGTACAACTGAATTTTCTGTTGTCAGGCCTTCCATACAGGGGCCTTTATCAGCCTGGGATCCATACACTCACAGAGTGAGGACACACTTCACCTTATATAGGGGGAGATAATGAGATCAATTAGATTCTCAGCCATTGAACTGTAGACAGCTGTTGGTGCATAATAATCATCATTAGAGATGGGTGAATGTGGGATACGTGATTCACCAGACTACCCGCAGGTATTTTAAAAATGCCAGACTTAACTCTTGAGTACTTGAGGCCAACATTTTCTCTGCTGTCTCTCCTGGGACTATTGCTCATGAAAAAGGCACATTTGAGAGAATAGAGTGCTGAGCTGTTACTCAGGGATGGAGGAAGTTGGGTAGATAAAACTTACCTGTAGGTAGAAAGGAACCTTTCTCTTCAGTGCTACATGAACTTTCTGAACCTGCTAAGCCCATCATTAACCACAATCATTTAAAACTGTATCAGCTATTCTTCTTGGGTTTTGTTCTATTTTCTGTATGTTCACTACACTTTCTATCATGAAAAGTGTATCCCTTTTAAGACTGATTAGATCCTCCCTTGGTGCATCTCATACTTTGGAGGTCACCAGCTAGAAAGGCTTTTTTTCCTGTTTCCTTTTGCTCCAACTTATTAACCCCTACCCTATCTTCCCAGAATATTCTAAACTATATTACAAAGGCCTGATCTGGAATTGCTTTTTGGTTCATGGGCGATTTAACCTCATCCATGTCTTGTTTTTAACCTCTGAGTGCAGCCATCACCCTTTAAATACTCACTAGTACCTTTAATACATGCAGTCATTGCTCTATTGTTTGCACCATTCCTGTATTTTCCTTTTTCTTTTTTTTTAAAGCCTGGTAGACTCTTAGTAATAATTGCTCACACTGTGTAATTTGTATATATAAAAAAGGTCTCTTATAGACTCTTTTTTATCCTTGTACATCAGAACATTCCCCATGTTACGTGTCTGTATTTGTTAGAACTTTCTAACTAGCACCCTGTGTGTAGATAGTGAGGGCTGTAAATCAAATAAGATAAATTCAATATATATTAAGTAAGCTTAAGTTTTGGTACCATAGGAAAATATTGTTCTTCTTTCACTGGAATTTCCCTTTCATTTTCATCTTTTAAAGTAAACTTAGGAGTACCTTTTCAATGCGACACAATTTAATTTAACTGCAGAAAACTTAATATGTCCTGGAGTTAAATGGTTAAATCAGCATGGCCTAGATGGAGTAATGAGAAGGAGAGAGGGAGTCAGGAACTTGTGAATTCTAATCCCAGCTATCCAGCTATGCCTGTGACTCATGGTATGTCCCAGGGCCCTTAACCACTTCTATTTTTTTTCCAAGGACCAAATCCTCTGCTGGTGTGAGTGTAACTCTTGTTGAAGTCAGCAGAGATGCAGCTGCTTCTGCTAGCAGCAGATTTGGCCCTAATTTAGAAAGTACTTACATACCTTGCAGGTTATTGTGAGGATTAATTAGTTAATGTTTGTACAGCACTCTGAATATATAAAGTGCTGCATAAGTGCTTAGTAATATTATTATTAAGTCCCCATGCATCACTTATTTACTTTTAATATCAGAGCAGACTATGGTTTTGCTTTTGTGGACTAATAGAGCTAAGAAAGGAAGGAATAATGCAGCTTACTGTGGATCCAAGAACTGGCAAAGCAAAGTCTTACTGGCAAAATATGTTACATACAGTATGTACACAGATAATATTCAGGTAACATCACAGAGTACTGATATACAAATATTTATCTGTTTGCAAAGAGAATCCCAGCTTTAGAGCCCAATCCTGCACACCTTATTCCTGTGAGAACGATGAGATTTCTCATGAATAAAGATATTTGCAAGACTTAGGGTGTGTAGGGTTGGGGTCTAATATGGGGAGATCAAATTACGTATTGACCTTATTGATATATGGCCCCGCTCTCCTTGAGAAGAGCAACCCCCTACCTGCAGTTGCGGATCTAGCTACATCACTGAAGGCCATTATGGGCACTTCCTTACATTTGTTTTCCTGACATTCCTAAAAGCAAACTAAGGACACATATGCTAACAACATGTTGAATACCCAAAGCAATGTCTAGACAGAATGCAGAGATCCCAATTACAGTCTTTCTCTTTGATTTTGAAGTCTGGATAGCACAGGTTCGTTAGAAAAATCTACACAACCATACCCTACCCTCTGCTCCACACTGACTGACAGCTAACAAAAGTTTCCAATAAAAGTTTTTAACTAACCTATGCTATGCTAATTTTGAAGCCTGAATGCCCAATATCGATAACAAAACATTTCCTGGAAAATTTTGTGTATAATTTTGGATACAAACAAAATTAAGAATTTCCCTCTCTGCTTATTAACAATTTGCTCACAGAAGAGATGGCAACATTTGGAAAATCAATGGTTAATTAGGTTCAAGTTGGCTAGGTCAGTGAGGGTTAGTAAGTGCTTGTTCTTTGGCCATTTTGTCCCTCCAGAGCATGCAGCGAATTCTGTTGTAATGCTTGTGAACAGGTTTCTGCTTTTGAATGAGCTAGTTGAGATTTTGTGTAAAAATTTGCCTGTTACTCTTTTATGTAAAACTGGGAGACTTCCATGTTGACTTTAGTTTTTAACTTGTGAGACTTCCCTCCCTATTTCCACCAATATTACCTCCTCCTTGTGCTGTTGAGGCACCGCCCTGCATTCAGGCAGTTGCAAGAAATACTGCATAAGTAGGGACTTTGCTGACTGTCACATCCCTCAGCTGATGCACCATCTTCCTCCCTGTGCCCTGGCTCTGCTCTGTGGATTGTTGGGAGTGAGGAAGGAGCACGTCCTGCAATTGACTGGCCACCTTATTCCTGTCCACTGTGGGACTTTTTTACTTATTACTTAAGGGACAGCTGCGGTCTGGCCCTAAGTTACGAGTGTACATGTTGTGGCTGCCAACTGGTACCTAGAAATTGACGTGAAAGTGAGCAATTGGCAAAATCTCCCCTCCTGAAGCTGGATAAGCACAGTGTGTGCCCTACACATTTTACCAGCTGTGATTGAAACTGGGATCTTTGTGGCCCATAGGCAGCTGCTTTACCAGCAAGCCAAAAGGGAATCTTCCCGTGGCTCAGCCAGTTGCAGCTGAGCTAAGCTCCTGTCAGCTGGAAGTCGCTTTTTGAACATATCTTACTCCAAAGTAAAGCTGCTTCCATAAAATAAGCTATAATAATGAAACACAAACAGAACATTAAATCGGGAGCTACTAACAGCATTGTGCTTATGAATAAAGGCTACCACCATGCCCTTTATTCACCTATTTGTACAAAGCTTGTGCTGTACCAAATATGAAGTAAGGTGTCCCACAATACTCAGACCCTGCCAATACAATCTTCCCAGACAAAATAGGCTGGAACACCTTTAACTACTACTAGTAATAATATATATGTCAACAGTGATGTGCAAGAAAACAGAGTAGTTATGAAAGTGAAGCCTCTGCTGAGTACCTAATTTTTTTGCTAACATTTGTTTATAAGTAACCTATGTGATAAAAGCTTACTGCATGTATTTGATTCTTTTGATTACATGAACCATGTTAATGACCGCGGTGAAAAGCAGATCTTTAGTACAGAACTCATTTTCAACCCAAAATACCGTTGCTATTTCCAGACATTTATGCTGTTTCATAAATGCCGGGGAGCTTAGTCTACTCTAAGCCTGCAAAACTATATTCATTAGTATTTATTCTCTTAATTTTTCAATTCTTTTGTTGCTAGGAGAGTGCTTTGGATAGAAAAGGATCTGAGACTGGACCCAGATCACCTCCTTTGTAGCTATGGAACTCAAATGGCTAAATACATTGTAGATTTTTCTTTCCACTCTTGGCTGACTCTTAGTTTACCAAGTTGCATCCGGCTGCCATGAAGCTTCCCTCCCAGAAACTGAAGTTGATAAAAGTGGTGCTAGAACTGCTAGTCTGTTTCTTATTCAACGTGCTCCGTTTTATACTGCTGTGAAGAAAATGGCACCAAGTTAGAATTAAACATTACATTTTTAGTGAACTGTCCATCACTTAAATTTCTGTACTCTATGTACTTTATGAGCAAGATCTTTGGCCCTCAATATGGCACCTTTGCACCGCTGTGAGGCAAAAAAGCCACGTATACTCTGAAGGAGCTAAAACCAAATTTTATGATAGCAACTCCTGAATTAACGATGTTATTTATTTATTTATTTTTTTGAAGATGCAGCTGTGTAGTCCACTTAGGTGTGCATGCGCTTAGTGCACTGGAGACAGAGAAATTTGCCTAGCAGTACTCGTAGAGGTGTGACGCTTGTGCCTTGTGGCCATAGCCCTCCCCTAGCTATGTAAGATTGCACCAGCCTGACCCTCTCTCAGTTCCTTCTTACAGCCCGTGGCTGGAGTTGGAGCTCTGTGTGATCTTAGCCTCACAACCTCTCAACTAGTTTACATTTTTCTTGTTGTATATGGTTAGTTGTACCCTGTATTTTAGTTGTTGTAGTTTGTTTCCCTCAGTGATGCCCTCACCAGGGTTTGAACATTGTCCTTTCTATGGGGGAGCAAACCCCAACAGCGATCCCCACACGCAGTGCTTGCTGTGTCTTGGCAAGACTCATGCCAAGAAGTGTTATGCGATATTCAGAGCAATTGAAAATGCTCTAGGTCTCGAGGTAACTCTTCTACCTCCCCTTAGGAAAAGCGTGGACCAGCACAAAGTTGGTGACAGCTTGTGGGATGGTGTGGATAACTCTAACCCTTCTCTGGTATCGAGTAGGGAGGTTAGAAACCCTGTACTGTTGACTCTGGTTCTGGACTTTGGGAATCCATTGAGTCTGATACCAATGAGGGAGATGCCTGTACTGATTGTTTCCATGTCGACGGCAGGCATCTACAGACCTCGGCCTTTTGATCCCATCTTCTCCTTTGGTCCAGGACTTCGCCAGAGCTGCATCAACTATAACCCCTTTGTTTGAATGATCCACTGAACCCTGGTGTCTGTTGACACCACACCCAGTGTTCCCCTTCCACAGGTTGAAGAAGCTGGGCTGGTACTGAGATCAGTATGGCAGACCTCAGTATGGGGATTCTCCTTGGCACAGCTGCAGTTGACACCGCATATGTTTCTGTGGTGGCTTTCACTGCCCTCAATGTTGGTACTGTCAGATAAACTGATCTTCCTGAAGATCAAGGCGGATCAAACCAAGCTCATTCTCATTGCTCCGACGTGACTGAGACAGTGCTGGTTCTCTGACCTTTTCATGCTGTCTATTCAGCCTTCCATACTGCTTCCTCTCCACCCCAATTTATTCACTCAGAATCACAGCTGCACTTGCATCCCATGCTCAGTTCCCTGCATCTCACAGCGTGGCTGCTGCATGGTTGAATGAGGAGGAAGAAAGGTGTTTGGTGGATGTCCAACAAGTCCTTCTCAACAGTAGAAAGTCCTCTACCAGAATAGCCTATTCAGCAAAATGGACGTGTTTTTCGGTGTGGTCATTAGCCTGCAGAATCCAACCAATGCTGGCTTCTATCCAGGACATCTTGGAGTAGCTAATACATCTTCAGTCACTGGGGCTTGCAATTAGTTCATTAAAAATGCATCTGGCAGCAATACTGGCATTTCATCCCCCTGTTCAGGGAAGAACAGTCTTCTCCAATGCCATGGTAACAAGATTGTTAAAAAGGGCTTCTTCATCTAAATCCTCCAGTCTGAGAGCAGTTCCCCTCTGGGACCTAAACATGGTCCTAGTGGCTCTGATTGGTCCTCCATTCGAGCCCCTAGCATCTTGCCCCTTTCCGCTCTTGTGTCAGAAAACTGCTTTCCTGGTAGTGATAACACCCACAAGGAGCAAGTGTGAGTTGCAGGCTCTGATGACGGAGCCTGCTTATACACAGTACTCCAAAGACAAGGTGACCTTACAACCACACCCAATTTTTGTGTGTGTAAAGTGATCTTTTGGTTTCATTTGAACATAGGCAGCGTATTTACCAATGTTTTTTCCTAAGCCACTTTCATCTCTGGAGGAGCGACATCTCCATACCCTAGATGTCAGGCAATGTCTAGTCTTTTATCTGGACAGGACTAAACTGTTTTTTGTGTTTCACCTCATTTGTTTGTATCATATGTAGACCACATGAAGTGTCAAGCGGTCTCTTTGCAGATGATAACCAAATGGATAACCTCCTGCACTCAGACGAAATAACCTTGGCTATGCCCATGCAGCATGTGCAAGCTCATTGCACAAGGGCGCAAGCAACATCCATAGTGTTCCTCAGTGACGTTTCATACATACATTCATGAACCATTACTCCATAACTGCACCTTCCAGGGTAGATACAAGCTTTGGAAGAGCGGTTCTGCAGTCCTTATTTAGGTAGACTCGGAGCCCCACCTCCTGGCAGGGAGGGGTACGGTTTGTGAGTCGCCTGAGTGGAATGCATCTACTCAAAGAAGATGAAACGGTTACTTACTGTATCTGTGGTTCTTCGAGATGTGATGCAGATGTGCATTCCACAACCCATCCTCCATCCCCTCTGCATCAGAGCTTTGTGTCCCAGTATTCAGTGTGAAGGAACTAATGGAGGGGTGGGATGGCACTGGTTCATGTAGCCAGGGAAGGGGCTATGGCCATGAGGCGCGAGTGCTGCCCCTTTACAGGCCTTGCTAGGCATATTTCTCCAGTGCTGCGTGCGTGCGTGCATACCTAAGTGGAATACACATCTGCATCACATCTCGAAGAACCACAGTTACAGTAAGTAACCGTTTCTTCTTCCATCGCCATGAACTATTCTTAGTTCCCATCCTCACAAAATGATAGCTGTGGCTCATGGTTGAAAATACTCATTGACATACAATGATGATTATTTTTCACCATGATTATTTTTCAAGGATGGGTTTTTCATTATGTTCTCTAGGTGATTCAGCTCCACTTCCCAGGTCTCAACTCCCATGATGTCCAGTCTGTATCACATAGACAATTTAACTAATCTTCTGTCAGACTCTTTGCCCACCTCATTCATCTGGCTTTGTGTAAATCGAGAGTGGGAGGGGACAGCCTCCTTTCAATTCAGAGCGGTATCTTCTAGTTCAACATTTTTCATCCCTTAAACTTTTATGACATGATTTCCTTATTTAAGACTCACTGTTGCTGGGTGACAACTGTCATACAGCTAAAGCACCTTAGAAATCCATAGCCTAGTTTAATATGTTGTATCAAAGTGACTTGAACACTCAAATATGTTAGCGGTATCTATTCTGCTATTCTTGTTCTGTCAAAGCTAGAAAATTCTGACTTGTCTAATAAACAGATAAACCAGTCACTAAATAAGAGCATAAAGCTTGGTGACTTTGTGCTTCTTACAGGCTGTATAAGTGAGAGCTCTGGAACAGCAGAAATGTGCACAAATCAGGCATATGTATATTCTGACCTCTACTGACAGACTCTGTTGGCCAGTCTGCTGCTCTGAGTTTTCACTGTTCTAAACTATGGTCAGCTATGCTGCCATGGTCAGCTGTGGCTCGCTGTACTAAACTATGCCCAGCTTGCTGGTGACACAGACTGTTGGGCTTCCAACACAGATTTCAAGTGGCAGGGCAACTGATACAAAGCTCCTGATTTGGCACCCTTCACCCATCTAGACTGTATTCTTTCTTCCGCCCCAGTTTTTCTCCTCCCTTGATGAAGAAACACAGGCCAGGCAGCCTCTCTCATTCTGGGCAGTTGGTTTTCATGGCCTTTGCTAGAACTCTTATTAGGATTTACCCTCAACTTGAGTCCCATCAAGGAATCTAGGGAGAGAAAGACGAGAGAGTGGAATGGTCACCTTTGGAACTGGCACAGTTCAGTCTATGCTTGCTGGCTTCTTTTGCCTGGCCTGTGGAAGCACAGGAAGACAGAGGAAACCTTCTGTAGAAACATTGGGTTAGCAGCAGCACAATTAGACTCTTCTGTTGACAGTTCCTTCTGTACATCTGAAGGCACTTGTATGGAATGAATGCTTCAGATTAGGTAGGACCTTCAGATTAGGTAGGTCCTCCATCCCTCACAGCTATTATGTCTCTGAATGAGGGTCCCTAGGACCCTCTTAGGTTTTCAGATATTTGAATTGTTTCATCAATAGTAGACTGAAGGGTCATTTGGCTTCATCCATTGTTTGGGAGATTTTTTGAACTAAGTTAAGAGACTGGTTATTCCCTTAATGGCTCTAGCTTTTGGGAGGACCAGCTGGACACAGCCCTTAAGGATGATAATCCCTGCCAGAAGGGGCCACATCTCCCTCAGCCTCTCACTTCAAGAGATTTGGGCTGGGAGGTTCATGAATGCTTCACATTTTTCCAAGTACATCTAGAATAGGTTTGTAGAGAAGTCTTCATATTGACAGTGTCTGCTCTCCCTCCTCAAAAGGTCTGACTGGGTAGTCAGATTTCTCTGTTCCTACAGAATTGGACTGCAGCCATCCAAGACAAATAGGTCCTTTCAATTGTGATAAAGGCATGAACCATCAATCCTAGGTGGTTTCATTCAGAAGTTGTTTCTAGCTCTGGCCTTGACTGTCAGTACAGAAAAGAGATCAAAACCTATAACAGCTAGGGGCCTCCAACACTCTCAAATGACTCATCTTTTCACCATCCCTGGACAGAATGGAAAAATCAGGAGATGGTGCTTAAGAATTTATTTGTCCTCATGGTATCATGTCAAGATCTGGTACCATGGTCTAAGATCTGGTCTTATGGTCCCAAGGCAGTTTCTGCTCATCTCAAAGTAGAAATATGGTCAAGTCCAAGGTAAGTCCAAGGAAAAACTCCCCATCTCCACCTTCTACGCACTTCTTTGTCAATGAAGAAATCTCTGAGTTAGTGGAAATGTAAGAATATATTGAATCACCCATGGAGCATTAAAAACATTCTTAAAATGTTTGGTCACCCTCCTATTGAATAAATTCACTTCATTCCAATAGCTATTCTTTCCAGGAAGGTGTCCTTCTTGATGGTCACTACCTCAACTGGCAAGATGGCGGGTACCAAGTGCTCCCTTGTATTTCCCAGTATGGTCAAAATGGTCCTAGATGTGTGCCCTAATTTTCTTCCTAAAGTTTATCATCCTGTCACCTGAATTAGACAATTGCTTTGCTAGTTTCTGCTCTAAACCCAAAGAATAAAACGAGGAAATGTCATAGCCTTGATGTGTGCAGGGCATTAACACTGGAATCTCAGAATTTAGATGCATAGATACCAGGATGAGGAGAATGGTATAAATAGACAGAGACTCAGAATCCCTTTCTGAGGGCTTCTCAGTCTCCCAATTCCTATTGGTGAAGTGGATCCACTCTTGTATAAGAGAAAATAGCAGGTTTTCCCCACCAAGTTAAACCCAAAGCCCAATCTTCACTCACCACTATAGTTCCTGGGGCGGGGTGGGGGGAATGGACATGGTTTAGCTGGGAAATTATGCAGGGTAGTTACCTGACTGATGCGGGGGGAGAGTGAGAAGGAAGTGGTATCCGGCTGACTTAATGGTGCCAAAATGGGAGCTTTTCATTAGTCGCCCTTCCTTTGGACATCTGCATGGGAGGTGATGATCCCTTTAGTGAGAGCTCAGAAAGGAATTAGAAGCTTAAATATTCTCCTGTTTGTTTCTGCAGATTCAGACAGCTAATCAGAAAGCCAAAGTCTGTGATGCATATTTAAGTCAAATACAGTATATATTGTACATCCCTTACTGATACAAAATTGAACCCTACTTGGAAATGAAGGACCATACTGCACTACCAGTGACAGACAACACGACTCTCAAGCAGATGAGAGACCCTAGAATAAGTTAAATAGTCAGCAGAACAAAGTATGAATTGTCCATATAGCTTAATCCATTTTAAAAAGAAGACACCAACATTAATTACTAGAATGATGTCCTTGCCAACAGAATAATGCACAGTGCCATCCTATTCCATCCCACCTCCCTTCCATGTATAGGCCATTAATTAGTGCCTTTGCAAAATGAGTCTTGTAGCTAAGAATTTAGTCAGATTCATGTACAAATATAATTTTGAAAAGGGTACTTATGATGAAGCAGCAAGAATGCAAGCTGTTCATTGGTGAAACACTGATTACATAGACTGTCTTGAAATGTTTTGGAGCACTATGCAGTCAACCTGCACATACTAAACCATATTGGAACTTTGTAAGCTCCCAAAAGACCATGTGATATACTGATGTGGTTTGGAAAATGGGATGGTCCCTCTACCAACTCTAGCTAAACTTGTCTTCAAGTTAATTTTTCTTTCTGGTACATTTAACCATTTACACTCTATTTATTGTGGATCTGTATCAGCTTGAGATTTGAACTATATGGAACAAACCAGTCTAAAAAAAATTGCAGCTTCAGTTCAGTTCCCTGTTTAGTTGGTGAAATAGAACTTATTTGTTTCAATTAATGATTTATAACAATCCAACCACCAAGAAAGCTAAGCCATATGCAAACTTTGAAGATAATAAAAATACCCACCGTGTTGATCCTCATATGTCACCAGCACTGTTGATGCTTTGCCTGTTGAGGTCTTACTTCAGCAAAGAACTTAAGCACATACCTAACTTCAAGCATGTATGTAGTCCCATTGACTTCGCTATGTTAATACAAGGTTAAGGTTGCAGCATTAAAATCAGGAATTGCAAAAGTGAAGCCTCCAAAAGCAACATTAATGTGGCCATATTGTGCATCCCATATGCTTATGCTATGCATTTTACATCATAGATATTTATTTAGTTATGTATTTAACCATTGCCACTAGGACCAACCACTTCGGTCTCTGCTTTTTGCTGTATGGGAAGTCCTTCAAATGGATTCTCACTGTTTGAGTCACATTTTGGGAGGCGTCCCTTAGGAATTCTTACACAGGTCTCCAGAGTGGAAAATGTAGTTCAGCATGAACACAAGCTCACTGAGACGTGGAAAATTGTAGGTACATTTGACCGGAGACGCTACAGGATGACCAGCAGGCCCAGTAACATTGCTATAAACATGGAGCCCATAGAAATTTGAATTGGAACTTTTAGAGCAATAGAAAAATATTTTTTTTGTTGTAAATCAATGCAGTTGCTCTTGTGTTTGACACTGTTCTATGTAAGGACAGATACATTAGGCCTCATTTTATAGGCATTCTTCTTGAGGCTTATAAGTATGTATTGCAAACTTTTGGAACTGTCTAAACTTTTCCTTATATTTTTCCTTCATTTAGGGAACACACAGAGCTGACTGCAGACTGGGTTATAAAATAAATGTGTTTTATGTTCATTTTGCAGGTATGTTACTTCTCATTATTATATAATTTGTGACTTGAGGTCTCTCTGTATGGAAATGGTTATAGCTGAAGAAAAGTATTTAGTAATTTACAGGTGTTCAGTATGTCAATGATGGTAGACTTAAAATTAGACGTACCTGCTTTGTGCTGGGTTTGTGGGAGCATGTATGGATGTGTGTCACGTTTTCCGTGTTCTGCCTGCCTCCAGAGAAAAGGAGCAGGAGTACTTGTGGCACCTTAGAGACTAACAAATTTATTAGGGCATAAGCTTTCGTGGGCTACAGCATCCGAAGAAGTGGGCTGCACTCCTGTTCTTTTTGCAGATAGAGACTAACACGGCTGCTACTCTGAATCCAGAGAAAAGGGTTACTTTAGGGTATCAGTCCCATTCTGCGGGAACGGACCAGGCATGTGGAGCAGATCACATAATGTAGTGTAGGTGCACCAGCAAGAGCAAGCTGCATTCATTGTCCATAGCAACTTAAAGATAATCTGCAAGTGTTTTTTGTTTTAAAGTCCATAATGATTAGGAAAATAACCACAATTTGCCATTAGTTCAACACATTATTACTTTTTCTTTTTCTCCTTCTTAGGTCTATACTGTGTTTATTTTCTGATCATCTTCTTCTTACGCCACCGACATGGCCCAAAATGCACTGAGCTGGTGATGTGAGCACCCTCAGTGTAACAGAAAGTCCAAGTCCTGTGGAGTTTTCTCTCCCTTTCTTTTTATTTTAACCACTGAGGTTTTACTTTTTGTTTTCCTTCAGAAAACAATAGAGGACCATTTAGTAATGCAAAAAATGAACTTACCTTTTCCTCTACTCCCTGTTCCAGTGCTAATCAATAGTTACATTGACGACACCGAGGCATCTCTGAGCAGGAAGAAGGTGAACAGAGAAGAACTTGTGGATCTGTTAAAGAAGAAGTAGGAGAAATTGTAGAACAATGCATTGCGTTAGCTGTGGATTATGGCTATTTTCCATGTTGGCTTTACTGATATTATGGCTGAATACTTTTTCTTTAAAACTTTTTGCAGATTATCTTTAATGATATGCTGGTGTGTCCATCATTTTTGGTGGTTTATTCAGCTTTTGGAAGAAATTTTACAGGGGGAGAAAAGTTCTCCTTAGTGTACAGAAAGTGTAGTGAAAATGTGAAGATAAGTTCTTGCTTGGGGCACGTAACTGGCTGTTGTTTAAATCAGTAGGCCATGACATACAGTGGTCCAAGTTCTGTCCTGCATGCATAGAAGGGGTTTAAAGATTTGAACCTCAGTCAAAGCCTATCAAAGTCATTGGAAAGACTTCTGTTAACATCTATGGGCTTTGGGTCAGGCCCTTGATGTTTATATTTAAAAGGAACATTTGACACTGTACTGAATAGTGCACAAGTTTAGATACCAGGAGTTGTGTGAAGATTTTCTTGCCAATTCAGGCGGTGCTTCATTTCAGGAACAGATCCTGCGGAAAAGTTTATAGTTTTTCGTTGAAAGTCTGTATAACTCACATGTTCTAACCAGACCAGCAGAACTCAGTGTCAGATGAGTTTCACTTTGAGTTTTGTTTTAATATTCTCAGTGTGATTCAGCTGTGAATGTGTCTTTGATCCCCTGCAAAGGTACCACAAGAGGTAGCAAAACATTGTGGTTTTATAGCTGTTAATATTATTTGCTATTTACTTCAACTTCAGAGGGTTTTATTTGGGATGGGGGTAAAGATTCTTTACTCAGTCATCTCTTCTTAGTTATTTGTAGTAAAGTAGTGCCACAAGGGGCCCAGCTGAGATCATGGCCCCATTGTGCTTGACACTGTGCAAACCCAAAGTAAGCGACAATCCCCACCGCAAAGAATTTAAAATCTAAATGGAGAAGACACAAATGGATAGGAGAATTGAAGAATTTATTATCCCCATTTTACAGATGTGAAACTGAGGCACAAAGATATTAAATTGACTTATCTTAGGTCATACAGGAAGTTTCTGCCAGAGCCAGGAATTTAAACGAGGTCTTCTAAGTCAAAGTCCAGTGCCTTAACCACAAGATCATGTCTCCTGCTTATGGCGTTTTCCAACCTTCCACCATCTGGTTCATCTCAGGCCCCATAGTAGAACAATTTCCTTTTGGTTAGAGTTGGTGGGAAATGTTTTTTCCCCTCCTAAGAAAATTTTTGAGATTTAAATATTGGGACAAAACTCAAAATCACAAATTTATGCAGACCAAAAATCAAAAAACTTTTTGGGCTTGAGTTATTTTGTCTCAATAATTTCAAAATGTTTCATTTCATATCTATTTTTTGTGCATTTTAATAGTTTAAATCACGGTATAGTTTAATACAAAAAGTCATTTTGAATTGACAGAAGGAATTTTTTTATTTAGAAAATGTCAGAAGAAGAAGTTTCAGATTTTTAATTTTTTTTTTAAACAGGAAATTAATTGAAACCAATCCCTTCCCACAAACAGTTTTGGTTTCAATGGATCATCCTTTTTCAATTGAAAAAAAAAAGTTTCATTGAAAAATTCCCAACCGGCTCTACTTTTGGATGAAGTGGGCAAGATGAACCTACAAACCCTGCAAATAGATTGATAACTGACGTTGGTTCAGGTACCTTACCACTGCCTCCAACCTCTACCAGTGGGGGTAACTAAAAGCTTCCAAAGTGTTTTTCAGTGGGTCAGTACTTCCGCATTAAACATTTAGAAAAGAAAAAGTTAATAATGGCCAGAAATGTGTCATGGAAACAATGATCAGCTGAGTTTTCCACAAATAAAAAAGATTATTCATGAACATAAGTGGACTAAGAGCCTTAAACTAGAGCAGGGATCGGCAACCTTTCGCACGTGGCTCACCAGGGTAAGCACCCTAGTGGGCTGGGCCGGTTTGTTTACCTGCCACATCTACAGGTTCGGCCGATCGCCGCGGTTTGCCGCTCCAGGCCAATGGGGGTGGTGGGAAGTGGCGGCTAGCACATCCCTCGGCTAGTGCCGCTTCCCACTGCCCCCATTGGCCTGGAGCGGCAAACTGCGGCCAATGGGAACCGCGATTGGCCAAACCTGCCGACGCTGAAGGTAAACAAACAGGCCCGGCCTGACAGGGTTCTTACCCTGGCGAGCTGCATGCCAAAGGTTGCTGATCCCTGTAATTTATATCACCATTGAATTTAGCCCTAGAAATTTTGTTGTCTGTTCACAGGAATTTTTGTGACACCTGCTCTTTCCCAGCCAAACTAGGTATTTGAAAACACCCATCTTAATACTGGTGTTTCTCTTTCTCCTCTCTCTCTCTCTTTTAACCATACATTTTAACTAGCTCACTCTTTGTAAGCTTTGTAACAGAAAACTACAAACTACCACATTGGAATCAAGTTTTTTTTTTTAAAAGGCACTGGTTTAGAGCAAGATTGTCCACAATAAATATATTAGTTTAAAAATTAAGTTGCAATACAAGAAGACATGCATGCTTAATGTTGGAAGTAAATCATATTTTTTCCTAACACATTGAAGAAATTGTTCAAAAACAGTTCATCCTACTGTAAATATTGCCCCAAGGACAACAAGACCTTTGATTTGTCTGCTGTACATGTGCCACTTGCATAAATTCAAACTGTCTGGGTCCAGTTTTAATGCACACCCAACTTTTGTTTGGACTTGACCTATTTTCCCCTTTGTCAGGATTCCCCTTTGGATTTGCATTGCCTCTCCTTATCATCACCAGTTCCTGTCAAACATATATTCTTGTATATGTTCAAAAGTTCAAGTTACTAAAACACTATACTTTGGTATGATAGATAGAGGGGATAGTCACATTTTGTCACCTTCTTGGACAAATGCCAGGAAGGTAGGACAAATGCCAGGAAGGTAGGGAGCGTGACCCGTGTCAGAATAGGACCCTTGTCGATGCGTGGCTTCTTTTTATATAAAAGATGCCAACAAAAAGCGAGAAGTTCTTTTGGGGAGAAAAAACTCCCATTTTCTGTTGTTCAGATTTAGCACTGGAGATGACTGGAACTAAAAGTATTCTTGAAATTGCAGAAAAACTTTTTCTTGACTTCTAGCAAGAATATAATTCCTCCCCCCCCCCCATCACTGAGCAGTGTGATGATCTATCTATATCTGCCTTCCAAATGTAGCAGATTATGATCTTGTGTTGAAAGCACAAGGTTAGGAATCAGGAGATCTGTGGTGTGTTCCTTGCATTACTCCAGATTCCTCTGTAACTTTGCACAAGTTGTTGTGTGAACATTTTCAAAAGTGACCATTATTTTCTGTGTTTCAGTTTTTGGATGTTCAGCTGGAGGCTCCTTAAGTTGGATACACACAATCAGTTTTAAAAATTCTGTCTGTAACTTTGCAATGAATCAGTTTCCACATCTGAAAAATAGTTACCTACTATGCATACATCACAGGAGTGTTGAGACAATAAATTCATTAATACTTATACAGAGTTTTGAGATGCTCAGACAGAAGGGGCTATTTAAGGGCGAAGTATTATCTTTGTCTTGTTATGTATTTAAATAGAATACGATAACCATCATCATGAACCAAACCCCCAAGATGGTGAATAATATTTTAGTTTTTTGAAAATGACCCAAGGGTCACCTGTACTATTGATAGGATGTAGTCTTGTGTTAAGGGAAGGTTTTTGGATGAAGAATAGTCAGTGGGAGTTTTAATTGCAATAGGATTGCAGAATATGATCCCCTGGGAGGGTTGCACCTTTGTGCATGTGGAGGGCCCTTGACAGTGGAAAATCTGCCTGGGATGGTCATGGAGGCACATCAAGGTCACAGCATCCACCGTCATCTTCTGCTAGGGAGATCTATAGGTGGTGCTTGCTGAGAAGGTTGTGTGGTTAGGGTGGCCGCTGGCAGCACCAATTCAGCACATCCCTCAGTAGTCACCACACTAAGGACTCCGTGGGGTTTCTGTGTGTTTTAAAGCTGCTCTCCCCAGTGTAACCCCTGAGTGTTGACAATGGTGAGAACATTGGCTGCCCTCAGGTGGGGTTGACTCCCCTCAGGAATGCAGCAGCCCCTGATAGCTCAGGAAGGAGCAGTTTGGACCTCCCTACCCCAGCAAAACAGAGTCATGCCCATAGCCTTTAATTCCCTCAGAATAAGGAAGTTACTGTATTTTTATTTTATTTTTCCCCTCTTGGTATTCAGAGTATTCTTTGTTAATCTTCCTTATTTATTTAAATGTTAATTGGTCCTTGTTAATTTGGTTTTCTGTGCTGAAAGCCAAGGTCAACAATGAGACCTTCTATGTTAGCTCTTAGCATGATTACATGGTACCATACTGCTTCTTGGAGAAAAGTAACAAGAAGCCTCTTCCCTGTTTTAATGTAACCTTTATGTTAGGAAAAGAGTTGGAAAGAGATTGGGTAGAGAGAGAGAAAATGCATGCTTGACACTATCTTGAGGGGCTGAATGATTAAAAGGGGCTGGTAAATTAGAAGACATTTGATTTGAAAGCAAAATATCACTTAACCCCTAAGAAACAGACATTTGTGGCCTTGGGGTTAGGTATAAAAATAACACGATCGTTCTTGTACTTAGAAAGGTTGGGATTGTTAATAGTGGAACCGAAAAATGCTTTACCTTTCACGTCTGCTCCTATGTGCAACTCTCAAAAGCCGCTGCTTTTGGTTGTTGCCCCAGTAGCAATCACTTCTGAGAACACACATCCCTTTGCCAGGCATGGCCATCTTACAAGATAAAAGCAGGATTTTTCTAAAACAGATTCTGTACCATGGGGCAAAAACGTAAGTAAACAAACAGAGCTATCATAACACTTTAAATAGTAATCAAATATGTTTTGCTGTTTGCATTCAAAGGGGTGGGAAGGTAACTTGACAAGATGAAAGAAGGAAGCAGATTTGTGTTCCTTCCCCCCTGTCTCCCCAGTAACAGGTACAGAGTTTTAGTGAAGACTTCAAGGCAAAAAGAAAAAAGCATAGAATATACTGTTATGGTGTTATTTTTGTCTTTCATTTTTATGTCAACTTATTTGTACTTAAAGGAATCTTTCCAAAGAGTTAAGAAGCATCATTAAATAAAGACTGTGAAATGTGCAATATGGCTTATTTATTTAAATGTTAATTGGTCCAACGAACACTTCTAATTAGCTCTATATTTGCTTAGCAAAAAGTTTTACAAATTCCAATTGTGAAAAGCAGCTATTTTGAGCTGGTAAGCATGTTGCAGAATCAGCTATGATTTTTCTATAGTTCTCAGCCCTTGAAGGCACAATTTAATTTTTCATGTATGCATACTAGCAACGGTAAACACTTGCGAGTGTAAAGAACCTTCTTTAATTAGCTGCACAACAATTAAAGGATTCACAAACTAAATTGAACCCTGTCTCTGTGCTTACTAGCTGAATTCTACCACCTGTCACAACAGCACTTTGTTCAATCTGTTATGCAAAATCATTATAGCAATATAGCTGAGGAAAAAAAAAAAAGAAAACAGCAATTATTTCTTACTTTTCTCTTGAATGGGTTATTTTGGGTTATACTGATGTCAGGTTCATTGAAGCTAACCTTTTGAAATCTGTAACAGCATAATACTTATATGGCAGGCATAGAATAGCTAGAAGAATATTTAGTTTTACCCTTTTAAGAGCAAGTAAGGCACATCCTTAAAGTACGGTACTTTCTCTGATCATTTGAAAAAAAAAACAAAACCCAACTGTGCTAACTCTTGCAGCAGCCTGTTATTTCTCTTCGTCAGAGAACAAGTGACAAACATCTAATAGTACAACATACTCCTTTATTATTAAAGCTTGTAACCCTAGGTAGAAACTAGTTTTAAAAACACCTCTGCAAAGCAGCGGCTTCTTAAGGTTTGGAGAGTTGTACCATTTAGTTTCCTTGTTCACAATTCTAATGTTCCTATTTGTTCATTAACTTTTAAAAATCTTTAACATGACTTAAAAATTAAACTTGCATACACTGGACTTTTTTTTTATTGAGCTAACTTTATTTCCTCTAGTGGCAAGTGGTTGAAAGCAAAGGAGGAGTTTTACATGTTTATAATGCAAGGCTTGGTAACTTTTGCATTTAAGGTGAAGTTCTCCTAAGCGAAGAGAGGATGCACAAAGCCTCAGACACCAGTTTAGCCCCACTTTGATTCTTTATGACCGAGCTTGGGTGCAGTGGTTCTGCAGGTAGTCTTCTCCATGCATGAGGGACTCTATGATAAACCTGTATGGGGTGGGTCTAGGTGAGCCCCAAACTAATGAAGAGGGCTAGTAACTGAATAGGCTGGTTTAGCTGCTGTGGAGGGATTTCACTGTAGCACTCTGGCCTGCCTGTCAGCTGGGGTAGCCCCTAGAGTTACCTGCCTAAGTCTCACTTACTTTGTTCAGGGAGAGGTGAACTTCACCCCTGTTTTTCAACAGTATATTTCTTACTCAGGTTGAATTCCCAGTGAAACCAGTGGAGTATTTTGGTTTTGTATGGAGCACAAGGCTGGGCCATTAGTGAAGGGACAAATATTTACATTTCTTGTTACTTCACTACGGAAGCTGGCGAGAATAATGGTATCTATGCAAGCTTTCATGCAAAAGATGTAAAGGTATATTTTGTGCATACATTCACCTTAACCGATGAGCTGAAAGTTAAGCTGCTTGCTGACAGTTTCCTAAATTCATATCAATAACATATTGTTAACCACTGTGACTGAAGCTAAAAGCGTCTGCTCTTGGATAAAGGATACATGATATGGGCATTTTGTAAGCTGGGGTATAAATGAATAACTATGCTCATTCAAAGTGCCTACATTTTTCAATATTATAATATTTTAAATACATGCCCCTCTACATCATTTAGTGAAAATGTGGAAAAAGTACAAAGAAGCCTTTTGAAAACACAAAATGCTTTCCATAAAAATGCCATGAGGAAAATAAAAGCCAAAGGTCTAAAGTTGAGAAAGAATGTGTTTTTATATTTCTCATAGTTGAAAGCTGGAAGGGAGACTGTTGCTTTGTTTAAACAGATCTATGATACATGGATAAATCTGCATTGAGAAATGAGAAACTAGAACTTACTAAATTTGCCCTGTTCATGCTTCTTCAGTTCAAATCAAAATATCTGGCCTGTGCCGGATTAGGAAATGTCATTAATTGTGGATAAACTTACATTTAATTAAAAAAGAGATTTAATAATACTCAATATATGTACCACTATAGATACAGGAAAAGGGAAACCTTAACCTAGGAACAGTATACTTCTTACTCAGGTGAAATTGCCAGTGAAACCAGTGAGGAGTTTTAGAAACAATGCAATGTAATGTTAAAGTTCTGGCCAGACAGCTCAGGAGTAGAGTTTTGCAAAGGAAACCCAAGCCCCTAAAAGTCATCTGCTGTGAGGCTCTTGGTGCCCAATCCCATGGGGTGACGAGACCCCATCTCCCACTGAAACAAATGAGAGAGCACCCACTATGTCTTTGGTCAGGCACTCGAAACTCAACCCAGATTTCTTAAAAGGGCCCCTGAGCTTTTTGAACCTTTCCAGTTACTCTGTTTTAGGGCTGAAATCATGCAAGCTTTGCTGTTTAAATATTGCTATGCAACAAAAACAACTCAAATAGGTTTCAACAAAAATTTCCTTTGAGTTTTTGGGTTAAAAAATTTGGAGCAAAATTCAGTGTGTGAGTACTTCAAATTAAAACGTAGGGAAGGTTTACAACATGAATGAGAGAAAATGAACTCAAGTCACAGAGCTGTGCATTGCTTAAAAACCCCTGAAATTCCCTCAGTGAAAGTAGCATAATGTTTATTTGCATGTTATTTTCTAAACTATTATAGCAGAGTACTGTATTTTAATCTATGGTTTTTGTGATCAGAACTCCTCAGCTTTTCTCAGCCTACTATAGGGCAATAGCCGCTACGAATACTGTCAGTCATGCTAAAGGGTTTGGTCAGAATCTTACTAGACTTGGCTAGAGTAGGCTGTTAAGAATGTATTCCAGTTAGCAGAGTCCTTCTTCCCATTGACTTTGCAACCATAATTGAACCTGCCAGTGTCTGTCATCCTGTGACTGCATTTATCAGACCTAATTTCAGTCTTGTTGCCATTCACCTATCAGCCATGAATGAGAGCGTTTCTCTGACTTTTCAGTCAGACACCCAGAATACTGTAATTAACAAAAAAAATTACGTAAAGGCCTTTTATCCCAGGGATATCTTTCAAATATATTATATTATTTTAAAATAGCGGCAGCAATCAACCTCATTTATCCACCTTAGACATATCTGGAAGGTTTTCTGTGCCTTTTTCATAATGATTAGAGCTAAAGCAAGGGTGCCCACACAACACTCAGGGCTACATTGGCATCTTGTTAGGATCCGGAGGCCCACACCAGAATTGCATAGACTGTTTTAAATTTACATAGACTGTTTTACCATAATCTTTGCTTATACTGGTATCTTCTTTTATATAGGATATGTATAGTCATTCTGTTTCCTCTGCTTGATCCTTCAATGAAATTATAGGGTGACATTCATTCCTCACAAGTTTCACCTCACTGACTTCAGTGGGAAGGCACAGGTGTAACCAAAGGCTGTTTTTGACCCCTTATTGTGACTTGGTGATATCCCAATCATTTCCCTGTCCCTAGATCATTGAGAAGGAAAGGCAAAATTATGAGGCAAAATAATGTTAGGCAGGTTAGAGACCATTTCAGCAGCAGCTAGGGAAATAAAGAAGAGTATTCCCAAAGTCAATTGCATTTGGTACAATCATGTTCAGTATTGTCTCCCAACTCAAGCAGCCATTGAAAGGAATAGTATTAATGGCAGCAATGTTGATTGACCATTTTTGTTTCTCTAATATGGTAGTCTGGGGAGGGGGGAGGAGGAAGCATGTTGTATTAATATTCTCTGACTGCTGGGTAGATATGATTATAGCAGTTGCAGATCAAGCCATGTGTGTCTTTGCTGTGTACTGCAACTGCTAACCACACATTTGTAAGACTACACCACTTATCTCAATGTGAAAGCGTAACAGGAAGTATTAGTGGCTTCTAAAGTTATCAGCTCCACTGTTGTTGTTCATGACAATGATCAATTAATAACATTCAATGACAATAGCAGTGATAAATTGTATCAATAGAGGTATACACAGACCAGAAGACCAAACTATAAAGGAGATTTGTATTTTCCAATGTTCCGTTTTTCTAGTGTGACAATTAAGTATAACTTTGCTATCTATTGCTAATAATGTCGCTATAAATTATTGTTGAGCTTCCTCCCTCCACCTCTTTCTCCCCTGAACTCTGCAAGGAATTTGCTGGGTTCTGTCTTTTGAAGATCAAAAATATACAAGGCATCATTGCTGCCATGAGCCCAGGTGCTTTATCTTCCCTTGATCCACCTGCTGCAGTCCAGCAACCCTTCTGCTTCACATCCCTCTTCCACTCCTTGCACCTCTGCTGAAATGGCTGCAAACCTCTCTGTACTTTCTCACTGGGATCCCCTTTCCAACTCAGGATTTGTAACAAATTCTTTTTTTGGAAATTATCATTAAAAATAAATTCATTCCAGTAACTGGGAAAAGAGAACATGGACTACTGCACCCCTATCCAGAAGACAAACCTAAATTGTAGTCTCTCTTGTTGTCATGTCCATGTTTTGGAGAAGGGAGAGAGGGAAGAGGTGTGTGGGGAAAGAGGAATGGGAGGGAGAGACTGGCAACTATCAAAGAATAAACAATGTTTTTAACTATCAAAATTCTGTGCTGGCAGGTTCAGCACATGTTGAAAATCTCGTTTTTACAGCAGTCATTTATGTCTGGTGGAAGAGAGATGTCTAGCTTTCTGAACTGAGCATTGGAAGTTAGGAGATCTGGATTCTACCCATGGCTCTGTTACAGAGGGTGTAATGTCTATTTAAGTCAAGTGCAGAGTGGGATATTTTTTACAATGAGGTATGAGAATGTGCAGTTAGGCGTGCTTTTAAAACCGGGAGCATTTTCAAGGCTGTGGCAGGATTTTCAAGAGTTTGTAGATTTGGCCCCTGCTCTGGCTGTGTAATGTTGCCTATATGCTTTGAAATTGAGCGCTTAGCCTCAGGGATTTTCAAGCATCAGCTTTCACAAAGTTATGGTACCCAGCTGTTGCTGTGCTCACTGTATGCTAAAGTGTTCCTGCTCTTGACCCTGTCTCTGTCCATTGTGGTCACACTGGGTAACTTGATGAAGCAGTATGACATACAAAATATCAGAAATATCAACGTGGAATGGATGAGTATAGATAATTCATCATCCATATTATGCTTCTCCAGAATAGCTACTGAAATATGTTGCAGAATAGGACATATGCCAGTTAAAGAGGTTTCACCCCCAAATTAATACATTTCAGATAGCATGCAATGACACTTCAGGAAACATCCATGGCCAGCTGCATCTCGGGTCACCAAGTATCATGGTGAATCAGGGGACACAGTCACCTTCATTATAGTAAGTTCTGTGCATAGGCTAGGGGATGGACAGAAGATAGATGTTGCTCTGTTGGATGTGGGTAGGTGCTGAGAATACTTTCTTCAAAGTCCTGGTTTCACAGGAACATTTGCTAATCCATCAGAGGGAAACTTCTCTGCTGGGAGAGGCATCTAGTCAAGGCCCCTCTTCTGCACTTGGGTGCCTTCAGAAAAAGAGATTGCTGTATTGTTGGTGTTGAAACCATTAGATTCACCAACTTTTACCAATAGTCCAACATCCCAAATACCATCCTTGCCAAGACACCAAGTAGCTTGATAAATATCCCCCACATTCACCTGTTTTCTAGGCAGGGCATTCACCTGTTTTCTGTTGGGAAAGAGGATATATTAGGGCCATAACTCTTTCTTGGATTAACCCAGGACCCAATATATACTCTGCAATTGCCTGTGATCAGAGGAACATAGATGACAAACTCCCTCTTGGGGTAGTCAATGGGATGAAGATTCCATCTCACAGAATGTTATGGGGACATATGGTTCATTCTAGATATGGTGGGGAAGAACAGAAAGACTGAAGCTAGAGGAATCTAGAATAATTTATTGCATTTATCTGGAAAATATATTGCATTAATCTGTTTGCTGCTGGCTAAAACATCTGCTTTTTTACTGGCTTAAGTTATATTTAAATAGGGTACTCATTCCAAAATAAAGGATGCCTGCACAGAGACTGGCACTGAAATAATTAAAGGTGTGAATTACATCTGATTTAGTTATTTCGGTTCCACTTAGCCCATAGACAAGCCATGAGTTCCTGTAGCACGCTCCACTGGTTTGAGCCATTTTCCTACTAAAGAAATCCTCAGTTTCTCAGTGTTCACAATATACTACTGTTCTGCTGGTTTAATATTCTACAGTAGTGGCTCAAAACACTATAGTTGCACTATGGTAGGCCTTATCATTCAGGAAAATTTGTATAATCTATTTTAGTGTTTGGGTTAATTAATGGACCTATTGAAATATCCTCCTTTTTGTTTACTATAGTAGCAGAAAGAAGTTAAGAAAATGTATTTCTTAGAGCTACTTGGGAAATTTTTTTTTCTTTCGGGGGGAAATTTTGATAAAAATGAAAACAAATTCAATTTTCAGAAGAATATATTGACTTTTGTCAAAACATGAAAATGAGAAAACCAAACATTTTATCCAAAACCTAACAATTTTTTAGTTGTAAAGGTTTCAGCTTTCTGACAAAAAATAATTTTTTTGTTAGGAAAGCAGGCACTTTCCACGAACATTTTTGTTTTGTTAGAAAAGCAGTTTTCTGTCAAAAATGGGGACAAATTTCCAACAAGCCTTACGTTTCTGAGGTAGAAAAACTGGAGTGTAAAGCACTATCCTATTCTGGATAGGCAACTTCCCCAGGGCTATGTGTATGTAGCTGGGCAGAGGGATTCTAGAGTAGGGGAAGGTTTGTTTAAATAAAGCTTTTGTGATGAACATTTGTGTGGAGGATTGACTAGAGGTTTGGCTTTAAGGTAGGTCAGTTTATTTGCCTGCTGCTGAGAGGGTGCACTTGTTTGGGGAAAGCTAAGGGGAAAGATACAACCATCAATCTATGGATGTTGCTGACTGTGAAAATTTAACTCTTCTGAGATGATTAATTTGGCATTGTAGCCTTTATAATATTGATGAGTTGGTATTACCAACAGCATCTTAACCCACCATGACCTGTGCCAAAGGTTCAAGTTCCTTGGAGCACAGTATCTGCCTCAGCTGGGTGAGAAGCACCACTAGAAATATCAGGTTTGGGGATTTTAGGAGGCCACTAGGAAGATTGACCACAAATAAATACACTCACAAGTTATTAAACATCCTTTTATTAACAGTTTCATTAAGCAGGAATAATGCCATGACTACTGAAACATACAGACAGAAACAAACCATGTAATGTCCAGCATCAATGATTTCATACTCACATGCCCTGGGGAAACATTGAGATGAGAAAGATGATTGTCAAGTGCCCATCCTGTTGAGTGTTTCTTGATGTGCTTTCCTACTCACTTAGGCTAGGCAACACCTTTTATTCTGAGTTTCTTTTACGCCCACTATGCTATGCATACTATGCATGAATGTCAACCCCTTTTTCCTTATTTGCACTTCTGCACCCTATGAATTTTAGGGTGCTCCATTTTTCATAGGCTATCCCAGACCCCTTATTTGCATTGGTATCTAAATCAATGAGTTACCATAACAACCTGAGTTATTACAGAATCCTCCAAAATGTTACTATCAGGCATCTTGCTATATTAACTGGTACATTTCAGTACATTTTGAAGTCTATTGCTGTCTAGTTTCCAGAACATCAGCACTTACCACATCTTTTACAGTAATCTTACACTTTATTGATACAGGGTTCTCTCTCTGTCATCTAGTCATACCAAACTATTTCAGGCCTGATGCCTTCTGTGGCCAGGCTACATATCTTGCAAACCTCAAGTTTGTAGGCCTTGCATTATAGCCTTATCTTACTTATATACCTAATACACACTTACCGGGGATACACAGTTATTAATCCTATACCCCTGTGGTATGTTCCTATTTATATTTTACTACTTAAACCTACAGCTCAAATCTAATCTGTTACCTATACATTGATTACATAATTGCATAATTATATATAATTCGCTACGGCAGTTAGTGCTTACTTTATCTGTAACAGTTATTGTTCATGTTTTCAGACATAATGGTGCTTACTTGGTGCCTGAATATACTGGCTTCAAAGACTGGAACAACTTAGCTCCTTTCTGCCTCTCCTTTTGCTCCCTACCTCTACTGCTCCCCTGAAGCCATGCAACTAGACACCCTTTTCATGCCCCTCTCCTATTCTGAACCCTGTGCCACCTTCTACATGACACCCCCCTCCTAGATGCACCATGCCTTCACCTCCCATCCTATGGCTCGCTGGCTCATTGGCCTCCAGAATGGAGCAGTTTGGCCATGCAGTCCCTTGACATTATTCCTGGTAGCATCATTGCAGTATGTGCTGATCATTCTGATGGAGCTGTAGATCCTGACAGAAGGGGACGGAGGTACTTATTAGTTCATACAGCTTTCCAGAGTCACTAACAACACGGCGGGGGGTGGGAGGGTAGCTGTCATACTCAGGAATAGTCTCTGTGCCTGTGGAACCTTTCCTTAGGCAGCATCCATGCAGGCACCTCTTGGCTGAATCTGGTTTCAAAATCTTTGACCATTTGGGGATCCAGAAATGTGCAGTATGGATTCATCCTACTCTTACAGCGGTGAAATACTCATATTGCAAATGTGCTGGCCAACTTGCAACTTACTTTAGCCCCACAAGAGTACCTGTTGTGTAGGAGTAATTAGCCACGTTTGGAAAAGAGAGATGTCTTTAAATTCGTAAGACCGTGTTATTTATACATTTCACTGGCAGTATGTCAGATTATATCTCATCACATCACCTGAAGTGATCTGTGGCAAATCAGAGACATGCATAAGTGAATTAAGATTTGCTTCTCTTTTTGAAGCAGTATTTTTTAAGCATGTAGTTGATATATTGATTATACCTATGTCAGTTTCACCTGTAGTAAATAACTTGTATTGCCCACAACTTTGATGTTGTATGGTGTTGTCCACTGTCTAAATTGACAGCAAGTAGCTTGGAATAACCCTTATATCCCCACAAACTGTTTTATAAGGGCCCAAAATATTGTTGTGTGATCTTGGCTGAAGAGTCTGTAGCATCATTTGGCATATCTTATTTTCTATTTTAAACATGAATTGGTTATAGATTTTTCAACTTATGTGCTACTGTTATATCTGTAGATGAGAACTCCCTTTTTTTGACAGCCATTAAATATTTTCTTTCTCCTTATGTGTGCAGGTTAGGTAGGGAATTTATTTCTTAATTTGTTAACAAATGGGCTAACTTTGTGATCTTTGATCAGTCCTAAAACTGGTAGTTGAGCATGCAGTGTATTTTAATATAACTAGGTCTTTTGTTCCACTAGAGAAAATGACTTAATTTGTAAGATAGAATTTTCAAAACATATGTAACTTTAACTAGAACTGGGATTTCAGGGAGGTGATGAATGTGAATTAAAGGATCTTGGTGACACATGAGTAAATGGCAAAATGCCTTTTTTTTTTGTTGGCCATCCCACTTGGTGAAATATCCTTTCCCCAGAAAGCAAAATTTTAGTCTTTCACTTATAGAGATAAAAATCATCTAAATGGGCAAATACACCTATTTCGAAACATCTCGTTTGCTCAGAGATATTCTGTTTATGCATTTTCACTGGGAATATGTATCTCTGTCTCTTGAAATCTATCTATTTATTGCAGTGACACCTACTGCTGAGAGAGCTGATCCACAACAGGATCGGTTACTGTTAAACTTGGCCAAGAAGCAGCTCATGACTCAACCAGCAGATGTTTCTGTAGCTTAGGTCAAAGGGAACTTATGGACTCCCTTGTTTTTTTGCTTTACTCCTAGAATTAAATGCCAGGGAAGTCAATACCAGGTACAGACAGTTGACCTGACCAGTAGCTGGAGGAACTGAACTAGGGCCCTGAGGAGCTGGAAAGACTAAAGCATTAGTCTGTTGAGCCAGTGTGCTGGCTACAGTCCAGTAGTTTCAGACAACTGACTATCTGATTGTATGCCTGGATTTTAATAATGATTTCGTGTACTTATTTGATGATTTGTATCCAAGCTTATGCTCCTGACAGGTGCCCCTGTGAACAAAATCTCGCTGGGCTATCTTGTATGAATATTTCACAATCAGCCCTACTTTGATCTACGTTGCATATGTGCATTTTACATTATATTTAGTTTTGCACAAAATCAAATCCTAAGCCCCCTATGAAATGGAAATAAAATGAGCAACACAGCGCTGCAGTCAGTTGTGCTTGGATTTAAATTGTTTTTAAATTTAGGGGAATTGAGTTTTGTGGTCTTAACCCTTTTCTGTTCATTCCCTAAAATCGTAAGGACGTGGGGCACTATCCTACTGTCCTGACCAAGCCAAAATTACATTTGCCTTTAGTAGCAGTTTGCTTGTGTCAGGACTATAGGATTGACTCTATACTACATATATATTGAGATCATATAATCAGTTACAGTACTCTAGAATCAGGAGGTAGCCGTGTTAGTCTGTATCCACACACACACACACAAAAAAAAAAGGAGTACGGTGGCACCTTAAAGACTAACCGACTTATTTGGGCATAAGCTTTTGTGGGTAAAAAAACACTTCTTCAGATGCATGGAGTGAAAATTACAGATGCAGGCATTATATCCTGAAACATGAAGAGAAGGGAGTTACCTCAAAAGTGGAGAACCAGTGTTAACAGGGCCAATTCAATCAGGGTGGATGTAGTCCACTCCCAATAACTGATGAGGAGGTATCAATTCCAGGAGAGGTAAAGCTGCTTTTTTAATGAGCCAGCCACTTCCAGTCCCTATTCAAGCCCAAATTAATGGTGTTAAATTTGCAAATGAATTTTAGTTCTGTGGTTTCTCTTTGATGTCTCTTTCTTAAGTTTTTTGTTCAAGTATAGGTACTTTTAAATCTGTTATAGAATGTCCAGGAAGACTGAAGTGTTCTCCTACTGTCTTTTGTATGTTACCATTCCTTTTACGTAGGGACTGTCCGGTTTGGTCAATGTACATGGCAGAGGGGCATTGTGGGCACATGATGGCATATATAACATTAGTAGACACGCAGGTGAATGAGCCCTTGATTGTGTGGCTGATGTGGTTGGGTCCTCTGGTGGTGTCGCTAGAGTAGATATGGGGACAGAGTAGGCAACGAGGTTTGCTACATGGATTGGTTCCTGGGTTCGTGTTTCTGTGGTGTGGTGTGTAATTTCATTGACCATTCCACAAATTCAGTCCAGTTTTGAATCTTGGTGTCATTATGATGACTCTCGTGAAAATAAATTAAAATGTTAATGGTTGCTTAGGAGCTAAAAAAAAAATTATGCATCTTTTTCCTGAAAAAACAAACAACCCCTCCCAAAAAACAACCAACAACATGCAATAGAAGAGGATTTCTGAAAAATGTTTTTGAGTTACTGAACTTTCAGCACCAATTATTTATCTTTCTTGTGTTTGGATCCTACCTTTTAAAATATACACACAATAAAATAGAATAAATTCATGAGAAAAGGAGATTTTGCTAAGTCAACAATAAATGCAAAGTAACAATAAACTAAACAACTTTCTCCATTCTTCTAATCTTTCTATTGTAATGTTAGAGTCAGATTTATAAATACCTCTCCTTTTCTCTCAATGTCTTATAAATCACTGTAGTTTATAAACTACAATCAAGATCGTCTCATAATCCTTCACTTGTCAGTTAAGGTTCAAAATGCCTTGCTAGCTAGAAAGTAACCTACAGTATTTTAGAAACTAAATGGTCTTCCCAATTCAGAATGAAAAAAAAATATTTAGCCTCATAAAAGTTCTTTCTGGTTTTGTTAATGAATCTAATTTTTAAGGTAGCTTGGAAACCCTTTATTGTATTTACTCTCTAATATACGGAAATAAGCCTGGAAGCATAGGGTCATACTGTAACATCATTTTTAAAGCAAAACACCAACTGAACTCCGTGAAGAGTTTGGTTAATGAGTGGTATAAACTCTAGCCTGTAGTTTTGTCATATGTTTTCTTTTGTTTTCATGATACTATTGATTGTTTAGTATTGGAAGATTGGTATCAATACCAATAAATTTGCAGATCAGTCTCCATTCTCAAACTTCACTGACCTAGTTGCTCAATCACTGCATTACTAAAATGGGTTTTAATAACATTTCCATAATTAAATAAAACTAACCTATGTTGAAAATCAATGCTTTCCGTGCATTTTGCAAGAATATTCCTTGCCCCCATATTTCTTAAATCTAATTACATTAGAAAAAAATTTATACACCCAGGGCCAGATTCTCACCCCAGTGTAAATCTGGAGTAACTACACAGATGTGCATGAAGTTTTAAATGGGTATAAATGAGAACAGAACCTGGCCTAATGTTTTTTGTGTTCTATCAGATTGGATAGTAGCATAATGATGGTTTTAAATATAAATGAATTTAAACCCCCTGCCACACACATTTCTGTTAAGATTTAACTATTTCCAGCTATGTCTTTTAGTATTGCCTACAAATCAGTCAAAGAAGAATAGGTCAACCACACTGCCCTACTGTTTATGTATTAATCATCTGGCAAATAAACCACTCAGTATCCTACCCACCCTCAGTAATATTTGTGATGTAATTTGTTTGGATGCCCAAATGTCACCGGCGTTGATTGTAAAAGATGAAAAAAATGTACTTGCTCAGCACACCAAGCTCTGGGCTAAAATGTAAGCATGAAATCTCTGGTTTATTTTTGTAATAATGTTTACAGCTGTTTAATGACCCTGAAAAGGTTCAGTAGTCTGGTGTTCTCTATTTCTTAACAGGAGTGTATTATGCTTATAACAACCTTAGTTAAATAGTTTCAGCTACCACAATAAGAACAATATTTAATATAAATTCAGTATGTATTCTGTAAAGTTTCCTCAGTGATACTTGTTTATGAGTCACTTAGAATCAAAACAATTTATAGCTGACTATCTAGAATTTGTCAATTGACCAGATGTGTAAGATACACTTACAAGAATAATTCTAGTCGGAGAAATAAATTCTAAGGGCTAAATCCTAAAAATGCTTATACAGTTGTGAGTACTTTTACGAACATGTAAGTGCTTACAGGATCAAGGCCTGAAAGAGCATTACATTTAAACATGTGAGCTGGTAATCCATTTCTTTGCTTTGTGGCTCTTTTAACTAGCCTTATCTGAGATATAACAACATCACAGCAAAAATTTTAAAATTGCAATTTTCTCTAATATGGTGAAAATGGGAATGCCGTAGTGGTTCACCATTCAATAGGAATGAACTGATGGCTGAACTTGGTTCATTCTGTTTTCAAAGACTAAAGCTATATATTTTTAAAACTATTTATTATCTGGGGGTGGTGGTGGAAGGGTTTTGATTCCAGCAGAAGAAAACCAGGCTTTTCATGTTAAATTATTGTGTACTGTGGTGACAAGCATTTCTGGTGTCATCATTGTTTTAAATTCCAGTAATCCATTTCAAGTACTTAAATATAATCTGTGTACTCAATTGAAATGGTTAAAGTCAGAATTTTAGTTATTGATATCACGGAAAAAAGTCTGGAGGGCAAAAATGTGAGAGAAATCAAAATAGCTATTAGCACCATCAAAGGCAATTGAATGGCTCACTGTACCTTTGTATGAAAGATGAGAGAGTATTTTGATAATGCATGTATCCAGGGTGGGTTTCATAAACCGAGAGTACCCTCAGCATGAAAATAGGAAATTGTACAGCTCAAGTAGAAAACTCACGTCATCTCACATTTTTGTTAGCTCGTTAATCAGGGCTCAATCCTGCTTTGTCATATATGGCATCTATTGCAACATATGCTGGAAAATCAGTTGTTCTCTAGCATACTACATGATTAGAATTCAGCATCCAGGACTAGGGGACTCACTTTCATTTAATCTACCTTTATATAGAGACAGGAAGCGAGATTCCTTTTAGGACTAGTGGGGCCAAGTCCTTGTAGAATTACAGTACAGGGCAATGGTCAGTTTGCCAATGTGCTATATGCATTGCTAAATTGGAAGGATAGGAGAGAGCTCTGAGTATGACAAAATAATTTAGATAGAAGTCAAAAATTTCACTAAGCAATTTTCAACAAAGATTGACTTTCTTAATTTTAGTTCCTGTAGCATTCTTAGTATCAACTTGTGGATGGAATGGAAAATCTCATGCTAAAAGAAGTATTGAGTCTCTTTGTATAATATTTTTATGAGCAGGATGAAACCTCATCATGGTTTGAGTTTAAAACTCATTCAGGTTGATGGGTGTGAATACACTCTTCAGATAACATAACTCTAAGGATAAATTAGTCACAAGCCTCCACCTAAGAAAAAAGGATTATATGAACCCACTCAGGAGTTTTGGACTGTATGGAAGAAAGGGCTTTTGGTTCAGTTTTGTGTATATGTGTGAGAACACAGAACCAGAGAATGATAGAAACAGCCTGAAGAAATCCAAGCAGTGTCTGCAAAAACAGTGTGACCTTGGCAGAAGCTAAAGAGAGCACTTTTGGGTCTGGTGCTGGCTAAAAAGTCTTGGGGCTGTATACAAAGAAGCTATTCCATAGTTTTGGTTCTTCCTGCATTTGGAGAAGCAGGACTTTATACATTCTTTGTAAATAAACAAGATTTCATCCAAGACAATACCAGAATTCATCATCAGTCAACTGGAATGTTAGAGTCAAAGACTATTAGAGTCAAAAAGGGGAAACACAATATATAAACACAAACTTTACAATGGATGAATTTTAAAATGTCTGGCATTCCATTTTTATTTTGGTTAGGTAAGCACTCAGAAGTTTGGATGCTTAGCTAAACACTTCTGGTTTGGAGAATTAGGCTGTAAGTATTAGAGAAATCAACTTTCCTTGTCAGTCTTCCCGAATTTGTTGGTTTCAGAAAACCAAGAAAATACTCAGCTGAAACAAATTAGTGGAGAGGCTCACATATTTCTTAACAAAACTTTTAACTTTTAATTTTTAAGATAAAGTTGAGTTTGTAAACATATATTAACTAACTTCAAAAAACATCAGGCTTGATCCTGCGCCTGCTGCAGTTGATGGCAAAACTTGGTATGACTTTAATGTGAGCAAGATCAGGCCCATAGGTATATTGCAATAGTGTATATTTAAAAACAAAACAAAACAAAACAGAAGTTTGAAAGCCAGGAAACTTGAAGTTCAACCAGCCTCAACTCTGATCCTCAGTCTCCATTCCTTGTTTACCTAATCTATCTTGTGGCAATGGCAATGTAACACGTACTACAAAAATGCCTTCCCATTTGAGCTGCTTGGTGAAAAATTGTAAACCGAAAAATTCCAGACCAAAATAAAAAAAATAAAAATTTGTATTCAGAAATACAGCCACAGTGCCTCATCAGAGTTGTAGTTAAGGTGCCTTATGCCCCTATTTCCATCTATCAGTCAGTTGGACTACATTTCCCATGGTACTCCATGGCCTCCTCTGTTGCTGAGCCACTCCAGTACTTCATAATAGATCTAGTCTGGCTGTAGATCCCAGGCTGTAGAAGAGAATGGAGGCATGGGGCACCAGCAACATTTCCAAATTGAAATTTTCGGAACATTATGATGTTATGTTTTTTAATGAAAAGTTGAGGTTTCTTGTTGAAAGCAGACAATTTTCATGTTACATTTCATTCAGTTGAAACTCCAGTTACATGTGACTTGGGCTTTAGTGGCCAATTAGAGTAGTATAGATGGGGCAAAACTGCACAGGACAGTTTCTGGAGGTTTGATTCCTACTGGTTTATGTGGACAATGGATGAGGCAGGAAGAATGGAGTTTTTAGTTTGATGAATTTGTTTGAGTTCTCTAATGAGTGGAATGATAGATGAGGGAGGATGTTGTTTCTGTACTGCATATAGATGGAGGCTGAGTTGATATAGACCCAGTAGCAAAATGAGGACAGCCGCATGTAAATAAGTGGCAGGCAGCACCTTTTATTAAATTTTAACATAGGGGAAGGGCGCTTCCTGCCACCTGTACTCTCCTAAATCAGGCATTTAATTAGATACAGTGCAGTGGTTACATGAATCCTTACCATATAACCTGTAATTAGTGCTAGGTTTACAGGTCTCCTTATCATTTAACCAATAATGCGGGGTAGGCTCTCCTCTGCTTACCCCCCAGGACTTAGTTCTTTCTACCACCGTCTCACTCTCCCACACCCACCACAAGAGGGACAGAGGGTGCAGCAGGGCTACGAGGTTCCGACCTTAGCCCACGAAGGCCAAAAGTTCTCACCCTACCCCAAGGCCCATTACCAAAATCCCAGGTCTTTTACCTCTGGGAACCATTCACTCTATTCTCTTAACCGCACTGGAAACTGCCCTCAAGTTGTGATGAATAAACTACACCCCAGTATTTCAGTTAGGTACTAAGCACATTCCTGCTTATCCCACTGTGGCTTGAAGGTGCTGTGAGGAAGGCAAAAAACTTCCTGGTCTTCTGCCAATTGGCCCATGGGGAAAAAAATTCCTTCCTGACCCCCATAAACAGCTGATCAGCAAGACCTACAGCATCTGTCAGACCTGGTTCCCATTCCTAGTTGGGGGGTGGAGTAGGGTGGGCTGCTGGAATGGAAATGAAGGAGGCTGCACATGACCCTCATGCCAGGTTAAACGGGGAATGCTGGCCAATCAGCACCCCTCCCCCCCAGCTGGCCAAGCGGCACCAGAGACTCCCAGGGGGAGGCGGTACCTATTGTCGCTTGGCAAGTCCCTTGCTGCTGTGACTGTTCCCCTTTCACTGCCCGCCCCATCAAGTTCTCCCACCTGTTCATGCAGGCGGGTGGCATATGTTGGTGTGTTTTGCTGTGAACGGTCAGATAAACAGGAAGAGGTTCTAGGTTGCACAAGAAGTGTAAGATAAGGGTTTGTGGTGACCATTGGAAACATCTCTGAGGTATGGTGATTAGGGGATTTCTGGTGGATCGGAAGGATGTTGACGAAGAGTCAGGGTTAAAGCTGTTTGCTGAACCTTAACTATATATCTCCTGCCTTAAAGACAATTTTAAAAATACAACTCTAAGCACCTAATATTTTTGCCTGGGAATTTCCTTTTTTGTTGGATTTATGTGTTTGTTTAGAAACTACTTTAAAATATTGATATGCAGTGAAAGCTTATTGTGTTTTATAACCTCTTTGATCCCTGTTGGTGGGACTTCCTGTGCTCTTCATGCTTTGTATGAATGGCAGGTGGATGATGAATTTGGAAATGAAGGTATTACACCTGCTGGGAAGTGAGTGAGGAAGTGGTACATGAGCGCTATCACTGAAAAGATTACACCTTCAATAGCAGGAGGAGAAGTGCTGTCTGTACTCCGGTACTGAAAGGGTTACACCTGCAGCAAGAGGGGGTGCAGAGGTGAGAGTTGGGAGATAAATAGGAATTATAGAGGTGGCGACAGCATCTAGGCACAGCTACCACGGGGCACTGATACAGCTTTAGTCAGGTGCACCATCAGGATGAGGTTACAGTAGCTGGATCCCTGAAACAGGGCAAGCAACCAGTAGATGAGGCAGTTAGAGAGGAAAGGATCATAGCCTTTCAATTCAAACAAAAGTGGGACTGCCTTCATGCCCTTCCTTCATATTTCAGCAGGGAAAAAGCAGTATTGCCAAACGCCAAAAGTTTAAAAATGGTCAGACCCAAAAAATCATGATATTGATCCAGTGATAGATCCACTGATAGATTGAAGTGATTTGGGTCCCGTTGCAGGAGCTCTTGCTCCAAAAAATTCTAATTAGTTTATTCTGTGTCCCTTCCAGACCCCCATCTGCCCCTTCCCCAGCCTAGCCATGAACCAAGCACCCATAGCTCCTGTCTCAAGTCTACCCCCTAGCCTCACCTCTGCTCCTCACACACACACACTTGCCCACGTCCCAAGCATGGTGTTGTTGCAGGGCTGGAGAAGGGCTGGGGTTGGGGAGGACCGACCCATGTTATCACAGGAAGGGAGGGGTGAGGAGGGAGCAGGGTCACCTTGAGCAGCTGATCTCTTCCTGTTCCCTCCCTCACACCTCCTCATGCGCCGAGAGCAGTTCAAGGGTAGGGGAGGAGGGAAGAATTCTGCCTGTCTCCTGCAGGAGCTCTGATTGGCTGCTCTTCCCCAGGAGGTGGGGAGGGCACCCAATCGTAAAGTGTTTTCCTGTGGGCAGGGCTGAATATGGTGTGAGTGTTGGAGCGTCTGTCATCAACAGATTGACCCTAAAATCAAGTTACTGGCTTGAGAGGGCAGCACAGGATATGGTCTGCCTGGCAGCTCGAGCAGGAACTTCCTTAGTGCACAGGAAGCCTGTGGCACCTCTGGTGACTGGGTCCTCTGCTCCAGGCTCCCATCCCAGGCTTTTAGAAGAGTTGTGACTCAGTGGCTCTCTTCTCGTTCCTTTCCGTTGCTCTGCTACCCGCCTCCATCTTCCCAGCTGAAAATCTACTAGAAGCGTCTAGGTTGCTGTGCTTTTTACTCCTCCTGCCCAAATCTTTCCAGTGAGGGGAGCAGCAGCATTTACTGCCCTCTACAGGAGGTAGAATTCTGTTCTTCCCCTGGGGTCCTCTGTTACCTCAGGTTTTGTGGCCTATGTAAAGTGGTCCTGCTTACACTCTTGGAAGGGATCTTCCAGGAATTTGGATTTGTATGAAAAACTGGGTGAGATGAAGATTTCACCTGTGCCTGTAGGTATTGCCAGTCCCAAGCATTCAAAAATAATGAGTCCGGTCTCAAACAATCATGACATTGGTTTAAAAAGTATGACATTTTAAATCAATAATAAGTTTTGTGTTCTTTGTATTGGCCTTTTCATTTCTGACCCTTTAGGTGCACTTAAATCATGTTTTCAAGCATGTCTCTGTGACCATGAGGGCTAGAAACATATTTCTCCAAAAATAAACAACCCCCTCCCTGGAAAGCTACATTTCTCACCTAATCATTTGACTTCAGGAGCTGGGGGTTTAAGAAAAATATCAAATAGTCCAAGCCTTGCATCATGCCCTCCCTGGTGGGAAATGTGTATATATGAACATATTAGGAACCAGGAGCAAGCCTTGAAATAGCCTTGGTTTTTAGTAGGGAGAAAGAGGGCAAGGTGTGCTGTTGATATGGGTTGGACAGCTGGTGGGGAGAAGCTCAAAAGTAGCTTGAATTTTTTAGGAAAAATCACTGACAAACTTTCAACTTTTCAACTGTAGCTGCTACAAGTTTGTTTTTTAAAGTCCATCTTTGAGGAAAAATACTACAAAATAGCATAAACCTCAACAAATATAAAACAAAATCAAGTTCAACAACTGTAGGCTAGAAATGATACTTAGTGTTAACCATCAGTATTAATAAACACCACTGGGATCTGACAGAGTTTTCAAACTTTGATAAGGGATAATGCTAAAATTAGCCACCTAGTCTAGCTGGAAAAACTTAAGGGCACCAATTCCCATTGAGGTTAACTGAGTAAAGCAAACCTGGAGTGTATAGATCAAGCTGTTTTTAGAAAAAATGACATTCTAAGAAGACGTTTCAAAAAAATCTCCTGGATTTTCAAATTCTCCTGTCTCCAAGATGCCTTGTCTGATTAATCTCAAACCTGGGGGGAAAAATCACCTCCAGCTAGAAACAAACACAAGAAATTTCAAACAGAAAATAGCTTATTTGAAGGAGGTAGAAGGGATGTAGGGTCAAAATTAGATTTAATAGAAAAGCAAACAATAAAAAAATTTGCTCCCATTCACATATATCTAATTCTGTGTACCTGTGATCTAGTGGATTGAACCCAGATGGGAGCCAGGAATTCCATTCATTTACTCTGCAGTCTTCAGTGACACTTGAATCGCTCTGTATTTGTTTCCTCATCTATGAGAGGATTACCTATAACCAACTCAGAGGTGCTGCAAATTTATATAGGTGTAAAATCGGGGGGATAGCTCAGTGGTTTGAGTATGGGCCTGCTAAACTCAGGGTTGTGAGCTCAATCCTTGAGGGGGCCACTTAGGGAGCTGGGGCAAAATTAATACTTGGTCCTGCTAGTGAAGGCAGGGGGCTGGACTCAATGACCTTTCAAGGTCCCTTCCAGTTCTAAGAGATAGGATATCTCCATTAATTAATTTATTTATTAAAATACACATGTATGTAATATACATAATACTTAGCACAGAGAGTAAGTGCTAAGTATTATGTGTATTACGTATTTCTATGTCTAATCTATGTATTTATAAATAATGCTGAATGCTAGATATGGGCCCAAACACAATCCCTGGATCTGAACACCACTGAACTTTGAAGAAGTTCTGATCTGGATACAAACATGAACTTTGTGGTTCAGGCTCATCTTTAATATACATCAATGTATATTTCCTCTTTTTCTCTTATAAGATTTTAATCTCAACATCAGTCATCCTGTCAAGGAAAACCAAACAGGCCGCCCTATGGACAACAACCAGGCTTCTCTTAGACCCTGATCTTGCAAATACTTAAACACATGTATAAGTTTGCTTACAAGAGTTGTCCCGTTGAAGTCTATGGAACTACTCCCATGAGCACAGTTGCAAACATCTTCAGTATTTGCCAGATCTGGGCCTCAGATTATCTGGTAAGTGGCCATTATAAAACAATGTGAGGTTTGGTCTCCACCTGGGCCGAACATGTTGCCTTTGCAGCAAGCCTGGTGCGTAAGTTTCTGTGTCCAGACATGAATAATAAGTTGAATCAATTAAATAACTATTCAGTAAGCAGTTAAGGAATTTGGTAATTTTATGGTGGAGAAAATGTCTAATTATATGTGTAAATAAGACAGATCTTCATTATGTTTGCATCTGACCTTATAGTTTCTTATTGTTCAAAAGTCATTAATGTAAATTTTTTTTTAAATAGAGTATTATAGATACATTATTTCTGAATAGACTAAAGAATGTGGCAAGAATAGAATATTATTATGGACAATTATGCAGACCAGAACTGAGCACTTGTGTTTAACAAACAGCTTTGAGTTCTAATTTTCTGCAATTCACATACTGAAGGTACTATTTGTACTCATTACTGTGTATTGGGAAAGTTATTTAAAATACTTAAATTTGTTGATATTTCCTATAGCACCTTCCCTGGATTTTAATTGTTTTTATCTAGTTCTGTAAGAGAACTCTTTAAAACAAATCAAAGTCCCTTAAATTACATATTTTACCCTCGAAGGACAGAGATATTTCTTTATAAACTTAAAGTTTTTCTAAGAACGGAAATCTGAAGGGTCTCAACAATGAATTACAAGATTTACCACAAGATAATGTATGCATTTTTTTTGATGGCCACAGTTTCAAAATGACAAAAAACAATGTCTTGTAACAGAAGGGTTAAATCTTAATCTCAGAGGTTTACAAAGCTGCTAGTCGCAGTCTCCTTAAAATTTAATATACCTCGTTAATGCTTACTTGCAAACACTGAAGGATTTTTATGATTATAATCATGTGTTACAGCACCTAGTACTGTTTCTAAGCAGCATACTAATCAGCTTAATGAGATATTACTGCACTTTTTGTTGACTGAAGCAAAATCCCTTTTATTGTTCTAAAGCTTGTCCTTTACTTTATTTTTTCCAAAAAACATTATCTTGGTTTATTGTATACCAGTAAATATCATGCCTTCTTTTTTTTTTTTGTCAAATCATAAAACTATTTTTCTCATTGTGGAATGTGTAATATATTGAAAATGGTTAATAGAACTGAAAGTTATTTTTTGGTTTCTGTTTGTGCTTTTTAAAATGGAAATGGGAGAGATGCATAATGTTTCTTTTTCTATAGATTGAAAATGTAAACAGGTGCAGTTTCACAGGAAATAGAACAAGAGACATTGAAAGCTTATGCCACCCCTTTAATAATTAGATACTGAAACTGTCAACATGCTATTTTAAAATACTAATTAATAATTTAAATCAGTAAACATACAGTACAATGAAGGCATTATATAATTAAGAACAAATATCACAACTGTATAGTATAATTAGCATTTAATATACTTTTTATTGTTTTCTACTATAATTCCTTTGCATTATTATGTGTAGGTTCAACATAAAATGAAAATATTATGTCCGCAGATATAGTTGATTCACTGCTTATAACTATTTTGTAGTACAAATCTAAACTATCTCCTTATTTTCAGGGATGGAGGAAGCTAGTTTGTGCCTTGGTGTTTCTTCAGCTGTATCAGAAGCTGACGCCCATCTCAACAGTACCATACTTAATGGCCAGTATTCAATGAGCCAGAAGCTGCATCAGATAACTTCACAGCTCAGTCATGCCTTTCCAGAACTTCAAAACAGGCAGAATACTGAGGAGAAGGCATCAGCAGCACTAGAAGAGAAAAGTCACGTGGCTATAGCAAATCAGCCAATCAGCAGTCAGATGGCACTGTTAGCAAATCAGCTCAATAGAGATGTTGACACCAGTTTGAATGGAAGAGTGGATCTGCAACAATTTTTAAATGGACAAAATCTTGGGATCATGTCTCAGATGAGTGATATCGAGGATGACGCCAGGAAGAACAGAAAGTACCCATGTCCCCTCTGTGGGAAACGCTTTCGGTTTAATAGCATCCTATCGCTCCACATGCGCACTCACACTGGAGAGAAACCATTTAAGTGTCCATACTGCGACCATAGAGCAGCTCAGAAAGGCAACCTGAAGATTCACCTACGTACTCACAAACTTGGAAACCTTGGCAAAGGCCGGGGAAGAGTCCGAGAAGAAAACCGGCTTTTACACGAGCTGGAGGAGAGGGCGATTCTGCGAGACAAGCAGATGAAAAGCAGCCTTTTGCAGCCACGACCTGATGTGAAAGCACAGCAACATTCGCAGCCAACACCTCTGGCAAACTGTAATTTGTCTGTGCCAGCTAATCACAGCACACCTGATATTTCGAACCCTGTCCCCTCTCCAAAGCCTGTGAGTGTCCTGGAAGAAGTAGTAGCTCAGACTGCTGGGTTCAGATGCACATTTTGCAAAGGAAAGTTTAAGAAGCGGGAAGAGCTGGACAGACACATAAGGATCCTGCACAAGCCTTACAAGTGTACTCTGTGCGACTTTGCTGCCTCTCAGGAGGAGGAGCTGATTAGTCACGTGGAGAAAGCTCACATAACTGCGGAGTCAGCTCAAGGCCAGGGATCCAATGGGAATGGAGAACAATCTACCAATGAGTTTCGCTGTGAGGTGTGTGGCCAAGTATTTAGCCAAGCCTGGTTCCTGAAAGGCCACATGAGAAAGCACAAAGATTCCTTTGAGCACTGCTGTCAGATTTGTGGGAGGCGCTTCAAAGAGCCTTGGTTTCTTAAAAATCACATGAAAGTTCATCTGAATAAATTATCCGTAAAGAACAAATCTCCTAATGATCCAGAAGTACCTGTATCCATCAGCAGTATGTCACAGGAAGCTCATGCAAACTTGTATTCACGATACCTATCATGTTTGCAAAGTGGCTTTCTTCCTCCAGACAAAGCAAGTTTAAGTGAACAAAATCAGATTTATAACAAAGGAGATTTGCCCATGAAAGAGAGAGAAGTTCTGGGGAAACTCCTTTCACCCATTGCTGGCATCGGCCACAGTATTGCTGAAGGGGATAAACATTCTTTATTGGGATGTCTCAATCTGGTGCCTCCTCTGAAATCCAGCTGTATAGAAAGGTTACAGGCTGCTGCCAAGGCTGCAGAGATGGATCCAGTAAACAGCTATCAAGCCTGGCAGCTTATGGCAAGGGGAATGGCCATGGAACATGGCTTTTTGTCTAAAGAGCAGCAGATACAGCGCAGCCATGAAGACACTTTGGCAAATGCTGGAGTTATGTTTGATAAGGAGAAGCGGGAGTATGTGTTAGTAGGAGCAGATGGCTCTAAGCAGAAAATGCCTGCTGATTTGGTTCACAGCACTAAAATGGGCAATCAGAGAGACTTGCCAAACAAACTAGACCCTTTAGAAGGCAGTCGAGATTTTTTGTCACATGGTATGAACCAGGGACTTGATTATAACATGCAAAGTCATGGAAATGTGAAAGAAAAGCCAACTGAGTGTCCTGACTGTGGAAGGGTTTTTAGAACATACCATCAAGTTGTTGTTCACTCCAGGGTACACAAGAGAGACAGAAAAGCAGAAGAAGAGATAATTCAAAGTAGCCTCGATGAGCGACGTGGGTCTGGAAGTGATCAAGAGTCTCAGTCTGTCAGCAGGTCGACAACACCAGGGTCCTCTAACATTACTGAAGAAAGTGGAGTAGGTGGGGGTCTCTCACAGACAGGAAGTGCACAGGAGGACAGTCCACATCCTTCCTCTCCTTCCTCTTCAGGTATGCTAACTTATCCATCACCAATTTTGACTGAGAAATTAGTTGCTATAGTTTAAATGACAATAATGTAGTAGCTTATACAATTTACCAGTGTTGTTCATACTTACAGTTCCCTAATAGTTTGCAGGGCTGTGATGCTGTGTGCTAGAGCATGGTATTTGGGGTTCTCTTTTTTTTAAATCCCTTCACACTTTTTAAATAAATTCTCATTTCACCGATGGATATTTTTCATGGGCAAACTTTTTCTGGCCTTTCAGCTATCTCTTCAGCTATGCCACAGGTGGCAGTGTACAAGGTCTGTGCTTTCACCAATGAGGGTGTTCACTTGGGGAACCCTTTTCTCCGGGTTTCTAAAGCTCCTCTGTTGTATCCCTGCTCTCTCCCTCTTCTATACTCTACTATTACCTCCAGGTGGAAAGGTGAAGCAAGCTACTTTCTTTAAGCTATAGCTCAAAGGGTTGTATTGTATTGGCCGCCAGCCCTCCTGAGAGACACAGCCTAGTCCCAATCCCCAACCAATTCAGTTATTTAGCTGAGATGTGCACTGCCACCAGGTCACCGTGCTGATTAGAACAAAAAAAATAAAATAAAATAAAATACATTATTAGTTTCTTGACATAATTTTCATTTATATGCTTATTTTAACATGTGTGCATCCTTCCATTTATTCCATGTGTATTTGAAAGTACAAGAAAAATAGAAATTGAACTGAAACATTTTAATTGCATTGTATGTCATGTTAACTTGCTGTGTATAAAATAGCAAAGCAGATAATATTTCACTGAAGAGGTCTATAAAATATTGAGCCTCCTGATACAATTTTTAAAGTTACTAGCCTATGACTGCTGAAATAAAATCTCCAAGTAATAACAGGTAAGATTTCTGGCCTCATCTATATTTCCAAAGCCACTTACTAATGGATAGTAAATTGAAAGTTATATCTTCAGCCCTTTATAAAGAAAGCACCTCACTAATACTGTAATCATTCTGCAAGGCTAACAACAGAGGAAATCATGCCATAACAAATACTCTGTTACTAATGGCAACATTGATTTCTGCAATCAGCCATTAAGTCTAGAAAATGAAAGACAGTTTGAGGTACCTTAAGGCATTACGTTGCCCACTGTTAAAGATCTGGTAGCAGGCTGTAGAGGGTAATTCTTTTTAGTTTTTTTCCCCCAGTTTCGATAAA